>NW_018480060.1:201704-204528 GCF_002113885.1 Mizuhopecten yessoensis | reverse complement strand
AATGAAAATGACCTCAACCTACTTTAGAGGTCACAGAGGTCAACAACATTTTAATGGATTTGTTCTTGAGAACTAAAAGGAATGATTCCATAAGATTTGGCTGGTAGCTTTTTGGAATAGAGCTAACCAATTTGAGAAGGAAAATGACATTGACCTTCTTACAAGATCACAGGGAAAAATATGTCAAGCAACTTCTGAAGAAGAATCAAAATGCATAGAATCTTATAATAATATTTTGCTGGTAGTTTCAACAGATGGAGCCAATAAAGTTTGCAAGGGAAATATTTATAGTGCAATGAATTATTTAATGAGAATATTTTGCTATGACTGCTTAAATATTCAGGTGAGCGATACAGGCCCTCTTGGGCCTCTTGTGTTACAAAGTCTCATATAGAATAGCATTATGTTACAAAGTCAAATATAGAATAGCATTATGTTACAAAGTCACATATAGAATAGCATTATGTTAAAAAGTCACATATAGAATAATGTTATGTTACAAAGTCACATATAGAATAGCATTATGTTACAAAGTCACATAATAGTAAAATGAAAAACAAATAATGCCACACATCACATTGATTTAACATGCTTACATGCATATATAATGTCCTTCAGTGAATGATAGCTCATTTGTGAGGGAAACAGGATCATTTTAATTACGGTGTCAGTGCAAGTCAGCAAATTTTGAGGGGTACATTAAGGACCTGTTGAAGGCATCGTACCTTAAAATGTTTGTTAAATTTCATTTGCTGGGAACATCATATTGCTGATGTTTTTTTGCAGACCGAAAGGTAAAGGTCTCTAAAAAAAGGTAGAAAAGTCTTTGTAAGTGCTACAAATATAAAGTTCTTGATGAATTCATGTAAAAAGTTTTATTTTTATTTTTTAAATCAAAATGTACTCCAATTTCTAATCTAAGAAACTACTCATAGTCTCTGTGTAGTTTCAGTGGCTTCTTGAAGTCTTGATAACATGATACGATTCCTTGTTATTTTTCAGGAATTCAAATACAGGAGGTGTCAGATTGATCAAGCATCACAGATTAATAAGACCATAATCACCACTGAAACATCAGACAGACACAACCCAGCTTGTCGACAAACTAGGACAAGATGTGGCGTCGGCAAACGCAGCAGCTCTGTAGCAGAGTGTTGTTGTCTGCAGAATGCCGAAGGTTTGTGTCCGACGTCTCGAAGGTAATGGCCATAAGGCGGGAGACCATCAATGTTTGGGAGCGGCGTGCCCCTCTAGCCCCTCGACATGTCCGAAAACTGGTGAAGAATGGCATCAAGGTCATCGTCCAACCGTCAAACAGAAGAGCCTACAACATGATCGTAGGTCATTTCTCTCCTGCTGTGATTTAAAAGACTGATAAATATATGACTGTATTGCATTGTTGTTTTAATTTTTGTGTGTGTATTGGACATGTTATATAAATATGTTTCTAGTATTTACATAGTGTTATGTTCCCTATGCCTCCCATTTAGTTTGGGAGTATGTATGAATCACTTTTGGTCAGTTGGGCAATGTTCATGGTGTCAGTGTAATACAGTGTCTTTCTCTGTAGGACTAGATCCAGTAGTATACCTGATACAGTAATACAATGTTGTGCTCTGTAGCACAGTGTTCTGTGTGTCAGTGTAATACAATGTAGGTATACCCGATTCAGTAATACAATGTTGTACTCTGTAGCACAGTGTTCTGTGTGTCAGTGTAATACAATGTAAGTATACCTGATACAGTAATACAATGTTGTACTCTAGGATTACGCCCAGTGTGGAGCTGTGATACAGGAAGACATCAGTGAGGCCTCTCTGGTAATCGGAGTGAAGACTGTACCGATCGACCAGCTCATGCCTGACAAAACCTATGCCTTCTTCTCCCACACCATCAAGGCTCAGAAGGACAACATGCCTCTCCTCGATGCCATCTTAGAAAAAGTAGGTGTCATCCTTGTGAAATACTACCCACTACCTACCGACTAGGCTAGGGGGATGTCTCTATAGCTCGATTGGTAAAACTTCTGACTAGAAAACCAGAAGCCCTGAGTTTGACCACAGGTACTATCCTGGTCTGTCAATACAGCCATAATACATCTATAAACGTTATTTTATACTAGGGGTGTATTGCCAGACGAGGCTAGTACCTGTGGTTCAACCACTTATTGGAGGCATTGAGATAAGAATGACATTTGTTACATAGGGCTTATCACACTTTTCACGCTTTACATTTCTTTTACTCTGTATTGTAGAACTTCTCAAGGTAAGATGTTTCTACTCTACATAATAATCTACAATATAAAAATATTCTGGACTAATGAAACAGGAAGTATTCAACAGAAATTGATTTTCTGATATCAATATCCTAAGGATGAGTTTTCTGAATCATCTGAGTCTGTACAAGCTACATTCTACTAATCACTTGTTTTACGTGTTGGAGAACTATATTCTCTAGTATGTCTATCAGGGTTAGGGTGAGGAATAGATTCTATTGTGTTTGACATATAGAAGTACTGGTGGTCTTATTTCATTTTAAACCTATTAATCATACCAATAACAGCTTCAATTTATAAATATTTGTAAAAGTAATACAAGTGTTGAAAAACAAGTGAAAGCTTTTATCTTAATTATGACTAAACAAATCTGTGAATCTAGTTAATCATCCTTTATATGTTACAGAATATCTAGTTAACCATCCTTTATATGTTACAGAATATCTAGTTAACCATCCTTTATATGTTACAGAATATCTGTAGTTAATCATCCTTTATATGTTACAGAATATCTGTAGTTAGTCATCCTTTATATGTTACAGAATATCT
>NW_018480060.1:192338-199046 GCF_002113885.1 Mizuhopecten yessoensis | reverse complement strand
GTAGTTAACCATCCTTTATATGTTACAGAATATCCGTAGTTAACCATCCTTTATATGTTACAGAATATCTGTAGTTAGTCATCCTTTATATGTTACAGAATATCCATAATTCACCATCCTTTATATGGTACAGAATATCTAGTTAACCATCCTTTATATGTTACAGAATATCTAGTTAACCATCCTTTAAATGTTACAGAATATCTAGTTAACCATCCTTTATGTGTTACAGAATATCTAGTTAATCATCCTTTATATGATACAGAATATCTAGTAAACCATCCTTAATATGTTACAGAATATCTAGTTAACCATCCTTTATGTGTTACAGAATATCTAGTTAATCATCCTTTATATGTTACAGAATATCTAGTTAATCATCCTTTATATGTTACAGAATATCTAGTTAACCATCCTTTATGTGTAACAGAATATCTAGTAAACCATCCTTTATATGTTACAGAATATCTAGTTAACCATCCTTTATATGTTACAGAATATCTGTAGTTAACCATCCTTTATATGTTACAGAATATCTAGTTAATCATCCTTTATATGTTACAGAATATCTGTAGTTAACAATCCTTTATATGTTACAGAATATCCGTAGTTAACCATCCTTTATGTGTTACAGAATATCTAGTTAACCATCCTTTATGTGTTACAGAATATCTAGTTAACCATCCTTTATCTGTTACAGAATATCCGTAGTTAACCAACCTTTATGTGTTACAGAATTTTTAGTTAATCATCCTTTATATGTTACAGAATATCTGTAGTTAACCATCCTTTGTATGTTACAGAATATCTGTAGTTAACCATCCTTTATGTGTTACAGAATATCTAGTTAATCATCCTTTATATGTTACAGAATATCTGTAGTTAAACTATCCTTTATATGTTACAGAATATAGTTAACCATCCTTAATATGTTACAGAATATCTGTATTCTTTATTTATTATGTAACAGAATATCCGGTTGATAGACTACGAGAAGATGGTGGATGACAAAGGTCAGCGTGTGGTAGCCTTTGGAAAATATGCTGGTGTGTCGGGGATGATTAACATACTTCACGGCCTGGGACTGAGGCTGCTGGCCCTGGGACACCACACTCCCTTCCTGGTAATATCTCTGGGGTAGTTCTGTATTACTTAGCAACCAGTTGATGCTCACACCTTTTCTCATAATATCTCCAGGTTAGATCTGCACCACCTAGCAACCATGTAATACCCACACCCTTCATGGTAAAACCTCCAGGTTAGATCTGCACCACCTAGCAACCATGTAATACGCACACCCTTCATGGTAAAACATCCAGGTTAGATCTGAACCACCTAGCAACCATGTAATACCCACACCCTTAATGGTAAAACATCCAGGTTACATGGTAAAATATCAAGGTTAGATCTGCTCCTCCTGACAACCATGTAATACCCACACCCTTCATGGTAAAACCTCCAGGTTAGATCTGCACCACCTAGCAACCATGTAATACCCACACCCTTCTTGGTAAAACATCCAGGTTAGATCTGCACCACCTTGCAACCATGTAATCCCCCCACCCTTCATGGTAAAACATCCAGGGTAGATCTGCTCCACCTAGCAACCATGTAATACCCACACCCTTCATGGTAAAATATCAAGGTTAGATCTGCTCCACCTGACAACCATGTAATACCCACACCCTTCATGGTAAAACATCCAGGTTAGATCTGATCCACCTAGCAACCACGTAATACCCACACCCTTCATGGTAAAACATTCAGGGTAGATCTGATCCACCTAGCAACCATGTAATACCCACACCCTTCATGGCAAAATATCCAGGTTAGATCTGCTCCACCTCCTTCATGGTAAAACATTCAGGGTAGATCTGATCCACCTAGCATCCATGTAATACCCACGCCCTTCATGGTAAAACATTCAGGTTAGATCTGATCCTCCTAGCAACCACGTAATTCCCACACCCTTCATGCTAAAGCATCCAGGTTAGATCTGCACCCCCTAGCAACCATGTAATCCCCACACCCTTCATGCTAAAGCATCCAGGTTAGATCTGCACGACCTAGCAACCATGTAACACCCACACCCTTCATGGCAAAATATCCAGGTTAGATCTGCTCCACCTAGCAACCATGTAATACCCACACACCCTTCATGGTAAAATATCCATGTTAGATCTGCTCCACCTAGCAACCATGTAATACCCACATCCTTCATGGTAAAACATCCAGGGTATATCTGCACCACCTAGCAACCATGTAATACCCACACCCTTCATGGTAAAACATCCAGGTTAGATCTGCTCCCCCTAGCAACCATGTAATACCCACACCCTTCATGGTAAAACATCCAGGTTAGATCTGCACCAGCTAGCAACCATGTAATACCGACACCCTTCATGGTAAAACATCCAGGTTAGATCTGCTCCACCTAGCAACCATGTAATACCCACACCCTTCATGGTAAAATATCCAGGTTAGATCTGCTCCACCTAGCAACCATGTAATACCCACACTTTTCATGGTAAAATATCCAGGGTAGATCTGCACCACCTAGCAACCATGTAATACCCACACCCTTCATGGTAAAACATTCAGGGTAGATCTGATCCACCTAGCAACCATGTAATACCCACACTTTTCATGGTAAAACATCCAGGGTAGATCTGCTCCACCTAGCAACCATGTAATCCCCACACTTTTCATGGTAAAATATCCAGGGTAGATCTGCACCCCCTAGCAACCATGTAATACCCACACCCTGCATGGTAAAACATCCAGGGTAGATCTGCTCCACCTAGCAACCATGTAATTCCCACACCCTTCATGGTAAAATATCCAGGTTAGATCCGCTCCACCTAGCAACCATGTAATACCCACGCGCTTCATGGTAAAATATCCAGGGTAGTTCTTGAACCTGTACCACCTAGCAACCATGTAATAACCACACCCTTCATGGTAAAATATCCAGGGTAGTTCTTCAACCTGTAACACCTAGCAACCATGTAATACCCCCACCCCTCATGGTAAAACATCCAGGTTAGCTCTGCACCATCTAGCAACCATGTAATACCCACACCCTTCATCGTAAAATATCCAGGATAGATCTGCACCACCTAGCACCCATGTAATCCCCACACCCTTCATGGTAAAATATCCAGGTTAGTTCTTCAACCTGTACCACCTAGCAACCATGTAATAACCACACCCTTCATGGTAAAATATCCAGGGTAGTTCTTGAACCTGTACCACCTAGCAACCATGTAATACCCACACCCTTAATGGTAAAACATCCAGGTTAGATCTGCTCCACCCAGCAACCATGTAATACCCACACCCTTCATGGTGAAATATCCAGGTTAGATCTGCTCCACCTAGCAACCATGTTATACCCACACCCTACATGGTAAAACATCCAGGTTAGATCTGCACCAGCTAGCAACCATGTAATACCGACACCCTTCATGGTAAAACATCCAGGTTAGATCTGCTCCACCTAGCAACCATGTAATCCCCACACCCTTCATGGTAAAATATCCAGGGTAGTTCTTCAACCTGTACCACCTAGAAACCATGTAATACCCACACCCCTCATGGTAAAACATCCAGGTTAGATCTGCACCATCTAGCAACCATGTAATACCCACACCCTTCATGGTAAAATATACAGGTTAGATCTGCACCACCTAGCAACCACGTAATACCCACACCCTTCATGGTAAAACATCCAGTGTATATCTGCACCACCTAGCAACCATGTAATACCCACACCCTTCATGGTAAAACATCCAGTGTATATACCACCTAGCAACCATGTAATACCCACCCCCTTCATGGTAAAATATCCAGGTTAGATCTGCACCACCTCGCAACCATGTAATACCCACACCCTTCATCTAGCAACCATGTAATACCCACACCCGTCATGGTAAAATATACAGGTTAGATCTGCACCACCTAGCAACCCCGTAATACCCACACCCTTCATGGTAAAATATCCGGGTTAGATCTGCACCACCTAGCAACCACGTAATACCCCCACCCTTCATGGTAAAACATCCAGTGTATATCTGCACGACCTAGCAACCATGTAATACCCACACCTTTCATGGTAAAATATCCATGTTAGATCTGCACCACCCAGCAACCATGGTTTACCCACACCCTTCATGGTAAAACATCCAGGTTAGATCTGCTCCACCTAGCAACCATGTTATACCCACCCCCTTCATGGTAAAATATCCAGGTTAGATCTGCACCACCCACGACCATGTAATACCCACGCCCTTCATGGTAAAACATCCAGGTTAGATCTGCTCCACCTAGCAACCATGTAATACCCACCCCCTTCATGGTAAAACATCCAGGTTAGATCTGCTCCACCTAGCAACCATGTTATACACACACCCTTCATGGTAAAATATCCAGGTTAGATCTGCTCCACCTAGCAACCATGTAATACCCGCACCCTTCATGGTAAAACATCCAGGTTAGATCTGCTCCACCTAGCAACCATGTTATACCCACCCCCTTCATGGTAAAATATCCAGGTTAGATCTGCACCCCCCACGACCATGTAATACCCACACCCTTCATGGTAAAACATCCATGTTAGATCTGCTCCACCTAGCAACCATGTTATACACACACCCTTCATGGTAAAATATCCAGGTTAGATCTGCACCACCCACGACCATGTAATACCCACACCCTTCATGGTAAAACATCCAGGTTAGATCAAGTATCATTATTTTCCAAAGTTTATAAATCTGAACTAGATTTTTAAATTTTCATTTTAACAAGTAAGCCAAGGTAGTAATCATGTTTGTGAAGTTGTAACATAAATTCTCAGTCACCCACACCATATTGTAATGTAAACAGGTTTCTTCATTTGACAGTTTGTTAGACATGTCTCTGTTTACAATCTTACCTAGCACATCGGTCCGAGCCACAACTACACTAATACAGAGATGGCTCGTAGGGCGGTGAGGGATGCTGGGTACGAGATTGCTCTGGGACGACTACCCAAGTCCATAGGCCCCCTCACCTTTATCTTCACAGGCTCTGGTAATGTGTCACAGGTACGCTCCATAATGACAGCTGAAATGGAATTCCATGATAAATACAACATAGAAATAATTTTGTGTTGCATTGTATGACATTCAAGATCTTTAAAGAAATATAATTACACGGCTTTGTCTGGGAAACCTTTATGAAAATTACTGATAATTTTTATTAGCTCACCTGGTTCGAAGGACTATGGTGAGCTTATGCCATACCGCAGCGTCCGTCGTCCGTCAACTTTTCCTTCAACACGCTAATCGTCCTGAACGGCCAAGTAGATTTTGACTAAATTTGATCTAGAGCAAGGGGACTCAATTTTGTATAAACAGAGGGTGTGGCGTCCCTGGGGGCAGAGGGGCGGGGCCCAATAGGGGAAGTAGAGGTAAAACCTTAAAAATCCTTCTTCTACCGCAGGGTTTAAGGGATTTTTTCCTAATTTAGTCTGGAGCATCCTTAGGCCAAGGGGACTCAATTTTGTATAAACCGTGGGTCTGGCCCCCTGGAGTCTGAGGGGTGGGGCCCAATAGGGGAAATATAGCAAATTCTTTAAAATCCTTCTCCTTCTGTAGGAATGAAAGGATTTGTTCCATATTTGGTCAGGAGCATCCTTGGGGGAAAGGGAACCAATTTTGTATAAACCGAGGGTGTGGCTCCCCTAGGGGCTGAGGGGCGGGGCCCAATAGGGGAAATATAGCAAATTCTTTAAAATCCTTCTCCTTCTGTAGGAATGAAAGGATTTGTTCCATATTTGGTCAGAATCATCCTTGGGGGAATGGGAACCAATTTTGTAAAACCGTGGGTCTGGCCCCACTGGGGTCTGAGGGGCGGGCCCAATAGGGGAAATATAGCAAATCCTATAAAATCCTTCTTCTTCTGTAGGAATGAAAGGATTTGTTCCATATTTGGTCTAAAGCATCCTTGGGTTAAGGGGAACCATTTTTAGCTCACCTGGCCCGAAGGGCCAAGTGAGCTTATCCCATGCCGCAGCGTCCGTCGTCCGTCGTCCGGTGTCCGTCGTCCGTTGTCCGTCGTCCGTCGTCCGTCAACTTTTTCCTTTAAAACGCTACTAGTCCTGAACGGCTCAAAGGATTTTGACCAAATTTGGTCTGGAGCATCATTGGCCAAAGGGTTCTCAGTTTTGTATAAACGGAAGGTATGGTCCCCCTGGGGGCAGAGGGGCGGGGCCAAATAGGGAGAAAATAGGTAAATCTTTAAAAATCTTCTTCTTCTCAACCAATAGAAGGATTTTGACCCAATTTGTCCTAGAGCATCTCTGGACAAAGGAGACTCAATTTTGTATAAACGGAGAGTGTGGCCCCTCTGGGGGCGGAGGGGCGGGGCCCAATAGGGGAAATAGAGTGTTTTTTTTCTCCTGCTATACAAGTGAAGGGATTTAAAGCAAATGCAGTCTGAAGCATGATTTGGGACAAAAGAATCAATTTTGTATAAACTGAGGTGTGTGGGCCCCCTTCTAGGGGCAGATGGGTGAGGCCCATTAGGGGAAATAGAGGAAAACATCAAAGATCCTTCTCCTTTTGTACCGATGAAGGGATTTTGACCAAATTTGGTCTGGAGTATCATTAGCCAAAGGGTTCTCAGTTTTGGTTAAAAGGAGGGTATGGTCCCTCTGGGGGCAGAGGG
>NW_018480060.1:165863-192333 GCF_002113885.1 Mizuhopecten yessoensis | reverse complement strand
GAAGGGATTTAAACCAAATGCAGTCTGAAGCATGCTTAGGGACAAAAGAATCAATTTTGTTTCAACTGAGGTATATGGACCCCCTTCTTTGGGGCAGATGAGTGGGACCCATTAGGGTAAATAAAGGAAAATATTTTCCTTTCTGTACAAATGAAGGGATTTAAACCAAATGTGATCTGAAGCATGCTTAGGGGAAAAAAACTCATTTTTTTTAATTCGTATAAAAAGGAAAAGGTGCATGTGAGGCCCAATAGGGGAAATAGAGGGAAATTGGGACATACATAAAAACTCATTTTCTTGTTGTCTTTCCCACCAAAACAGATTTATATGTAGTTCTTCTTGCAATTTGTTTCTTGTACTCCTTTGATAAACCTGAATGGTACTCAGCAGGTTTTAAATTGAAAAATAAAATACCAGGTGAGCTATTAAGGCCCCTGGGCCTCTTGTTTTTTTAAACTGTGGGTCTGGCCCCCCTGGGGGCTGAGGGGCAGGCCCCAATAGGGGAAACAGCAAATTATTCTTTAAAGTCCTTCTTCTTTAGTAGGAATGAAAGAATTTGTTCCATATTGGGTCTGAAGCATCCTTGGGTTAAGGGGAACCAATTTTGTATAAACAGTGGGTGTGGCCCCCCTGGGACTTGAAGGGCAGGGCCCAATAGGGAAAATAGAAGTAAAACCTTTATAATCCTTCTTCTACCATGGGGATTAAGGGATTTTATCCTAATTTAGTCTGGAGCATCCTTGGACAAAAGGGACTCAATTTTGTATAAATAGCGATTGTGGCCCCCCCTGGGGGCAGAAGGGAGGGGCCCAATAGGGGAAATAGAGGTGAAACCTTTAAAATCCTTCTTCAACCATCGGGATTAAGGGATTTTAACCTTATTTAGTCTGGAGCATCGTTGGGCCAAGAGGTCTCAATTTTGTATAATTGGTGGGTATGAACCCCTTAGGGGCATAGGGGTGGGGCTCTGTTTGAAGTTTGTTCTCAAGAACTGGATGGATCTTTCTGAAATTTCATATGTACTTACAGCACCTACCATGGAGTGCTATATCTTTACTTCATACCAATTATTTTAAACATATTCAGATGAGCGATACAGGCTCTCTGGGCCTCTTGTTACTGTATATCATATATAAGGTGTAAATTTGAAGTGTTTTGTTTTAAATATAAAGATATGCACATATAATGACAACCAGGCCAATCCAAACATTGTATTGCTTGGGAAATCTCGAGCAATGCAGGTGCTTTTTAGATAATTATAAGTAGATATGAGGTAAACTTGATAGTTGAGATGTTTTATAAGCGCTGTATCTAGTCACACTGTCTGATGGGCTGATAGTCAGGCATGACTTAACATTGGTAATACATCAGGTACTACCTTATAATTGGCTGAATCTTGGACTTGAGGCTTGTTAACCCATTCACCCCTTAAGCCACATTTAAACCTCACCAAATCAATGACTGGGCAAGTCCAGTTTAGATATGTAGGGGCGAATGAGTTAACAGAGGCACTGATTATGTGTGTTATGTGTTCCAGGGAGCACAGGAAGTGTTCCAGGAGTTTCCGTTTGAGTACATAGAACCAGAACACCTACCCAACGTAGCAAAGCATGGCTGTAAGTATCACAACTATATTATAGAGGAACTTTATCTTATGGAACTTTATCACAGGCAAATTCATTACAAGGAATGTTATCATAGGGGAAATAACAAGCAAGGAACTTCACCATGATGGAAATTTATTGTAAGGGAACCTTATAATGTGAAATTCATAACAGAACTTTGTCATAGAGGAAATTTACCGTAAAGAATTATATCATTGGGAGGTTCATTACAAGGAATTTTATCATCATTTGGGAACTTCTTCGCGGAGGATTGTATAATTGCCTCATTGATTATTATAGTCTTGCCTGTAACTCTGACTTGATTGTTTCTTGTAGCTACAAGCAAGCTGTATGCCTGTGTTGTCAGTCGAGATTCCCACTTTGTCCGTAAAGATGGTGGCAAGTTCAATGCGGAGGAGTTTGAGCTGGACCCTTCTAAATTTCTGTCTGTGTTCAGCCACAAGGTTAGTGTAACTCTATTAATCTGGTGTGGAATAGTAACAATAAATATGATAGTCTTGGAGTCCAAAATACAATCTGGACAATGAGTTTTAGAATTTTAGTATGAGCCTCATGTAATGAAGTATGTTTGAGGTTTAGTATAAACATGCACTTCATCAATATATGGAAAAAATATTGAAAATGTTTGCTAAATCTAAAGCCAACCTGTGTATTCACCCCTTGCCTCATCAGCCAATCAAAAATTCTATATCTAGATCTACCCATGGGGTTATCAGCCATTCAGATACTCAACCTGGACACCCATTCCCTGCCTAAACAGCCAATCAGATACTCAACCTGGACCCCCATTCCCTGCCTAAACAGCCAATCCGATACTCAACCTGGACACCCATTCCCTGCCTAACCAGCCAATCCGATACTCAACCTGGACACCCATTCCCTGCCTAACCAGCCAATCAGATACTCAACCTGTACACCCATTCCCTGCCTAACCAGCCAATCAGATACTCAACCTGTACACCCATTCCCTGCCTAACCAGCCAATCAGATACTCAACCTGGACACCCATTCCTTGCCTAAACAGCCAATCAGATACTCAACCTGTACACCCATTCCCTGCCTAAACAGCCAATCAGATACTCATCCTGAACGCTCATTCCCTGCCTAAACAGCCAACCAGATACTCAACCTGGACACCCATTCCTTGCCAAAAAAGCCAATCAGATACTCAACCTGGACACCCATTCCCTGCCTAAACAGCCAATCCGATACTCAACCTGGACACCCATTCCCGGCCTAAACAGCCAACCAGATACTCAGCCTGGACACCCATTCCCTGCCTAACCAGCCAAGCCAATCAGATACTCAACCTGGACACGCATTCCCTGCCTAAACAGCCAATCAGATACTCAACCAGGACACCCATTCCCTGCCTAAACAGTCAATCGGATACTCAACCTGGACACCCATTCCCTGCCTAAACAGCCAATAAGATACTCAACCTGGACACCCATTCCCTGCCTAAACAGCCAATCAGATACTCAACCTGGACACCCATTCCCAGCCTAAACAGCCAATCAGGTACTCAACCTGGACACCCGTTCCCTGCCTAAACAGCCAATCAGATACTCAATCTGGACACCCATTCCCTGCCCAAACAGCAAATCAGGTACTCACCCTGGACCCCCATTCCCTGCCTAAACAGCCAAGCCAATCATATACTCAACCTGGACACCCATTCCTTGCCTAAACAGCCAATTAGATACTCAACCTGGACACCCATTCCCTGCATAAACAGCCAATCAGATACTCAACCTGTACGCCCATTCCCTGCCTAAACAGCCAATCAAATTCTCAACCTGGACACCCATTCCCTGCCTTAACAGCCAATCAAATACTCAACCTGGACACCCCTTCCCTGCCTAAACAGCCAATCAGATTCTCAACCTGTACCCCCATTCCCTGCCTAAACAGCCAAGCCAATAAGATACTCAACCTGGACAC
Source organism: Mizuhopecten yessoensis (assembly GCF_002113885.1). Classification (NCBI taxonomy): domain Eukaryota; kingdom Metazoa; phylum Mollusca; class Bivalvia; order Pectinida; family Pectinidae; genus Mizuhopecten; species Mizuhopecten yessoensis. The sequence continues at coordinate 188,764 of NW_018480060.1, read as the reverse complement.
CCATTCCCAGCCTAAACAGCCAATCAGGTACTCAACCTGGACACACATTCCCTGCCTAAACAGCCAATCAGATCCTCAACCTGTACACCCATTCCCTGCCTAACCAGCCAATCGGATACTCACCCTGGACCCCCATTCCCTGCCTAAACAGCCAATCCGATACTCAACCTGGACACCCATTCCCTACCTAAACAGCCAATCAGATACTCAACCTGGACACCCATTCCCTGCCCAAACAGCCAATCAGGTACTTAACCTGGACACCCATTCCCTGCCTAAACAGCCAATCAGGTACTCAACCTGGACACCCATTCCCTGCCTAAACAGCCAATCAGATACTAAAACCATCTTGATTCTCTCTTTGATCATACAGATAGCACCATATGCCTCTGTGATAGTCCATGGAATATACTGGGACCCTAGTGCCCCAAGGCTTCTGACCATTCCTGACGCAAAGACATTGCTCCGCCATGACGAGTCGCCATGGTTACCTTCCACACCAGGGTGTCCCCAGCTGCCTCATCGCTTGCTGGCCATCTGTGATATATCTGCTGACCCCGGTGGCTCTATAGAGTTCATGCAGGAGTGTACCACTATAGATTCACCCTTTTGTCTGTACGACGCTGACCACAATATCAACACAGAAAGGTTCGTATTATGCTGACCTCAATAGAATTGTGTCATCAATTTGGTATTCTCCTCAAGCCCTATGATAATGGTTCTGTAATCAGCAAAGTCTTCTGCTAAATTTTATGGATTTCATCGTTATTCATAAAGTATGTAATCTGTCTGATTTAACTCCATATTTGTGTGTGATATTTTTTGTAAAAAGTTAACAATCTGTATTAATTGTACCTATGCTAGGTGTAACAGGAAAGAGAATAGTGTGCTTCCACCGGGGATCGAACCCTCTGGAAATTCCCTCTGGCTCGAAGCTAGAAGGCAGGTTCTAACTCCCTGTCACCACAGGGTGAGCCACACACACCTTTTGTAACAGGAAAGAGAATAGTGGTCTTCCACCGGGGATCAAACTATCGATCTCCAGGTTCCTAGTCAGACGCTCTACCACTGAGCTAATGGGAAATTCCCTCTAGCTTGAAGCTGGAAGGCGACCTTAATCCTATGTACAATTAAAATCTGCCACAGTAGGGATGGTGTTGTAATATGACTAGTAAAACTTTACCGATTACAGTTTTATTGGGGACAGAGTTTTGAGTAAACCAGTAAATTTGTACTGATTTTGGCTGCAGACAGAGTTTTGAGTTAACCAGTAAAATTGTACTGATTGTAGGCTGCAGACAGAGTTTTGAGTTCATCAGTAAAATTGTACTGATTGTAGGCTGCAGTCAGAGTTTTGAGTTAACCAGTAAATTTGTACTGATTGTAGGCTGCAGTCAGAGTTTTGAGTTAACCATTAAAATTGTACTGATCATAGGCTGCAGACAGAGTTTTGAGTTAACCAGTAAAATTGTACTGATTGTAGGCCGCAAACATTGTTTTGAGTTAACCAGTAAATTTGTACTGAGTGTAGCTTAACTGGGGATTGAGTTTTGAGTTAACCAGTAAATTTGTACTGATTGTAGGCCGCAAACAGATTTTTGAGTTAAGCAGTAAAATTGTACTGATTGTAGGCTGCAGTCAGAGTTTTGAGTTAACCAGTAAATTTGTACTGATTGTAGGCTGCAGACAGAGGTTTGAGTTAACCAGTAAAATTGTACTGATTGTAGGCTGCAGGTAGAGGTTTGAGTTAACCAGTAAATTTGTTTGTCCTGATTGTAGCTTTACTGGGGATGTAGTTTTGAGTTAACCAGTAAATTTGTACTGATTGTAGGCTGCAGACAGAGGTTTGAGTTAACTAGTAAATTTGTACTGATTGTAGGCTGCAGACAGAGGTTTGAGTTAACTAGTAAAATTGTACTGATTGTAGGCTGCAGATAGAGGTTTGAGTTAACCAGTAAAATTGTACTGATTGTAGGCTGCAGACAGAGTTTTGAGTTAACCAGTAAATCCGTACTGATTGTAGCTTTGATAGGGATGGTGTTTTGCGTTAACCAGTAATCCGTAGTAATTGTAGCTTTACTGAGGATGGAGTTTTGAGTTAACCAGTAAATCTGTACTGATTGTAGCTTTACTTAGGATTGAGTTTTGAGTAAACTAGAAATCCATACTGATTGTAGCTTTGATGGGGATGGAGTTTTGAGTTAACCAGTAATCCGTACTGATTTTAGCTTTGATGGGGATGGAGTTTTGAGTTAACCAGTAATCGGTAGTAATTGTAGCTTTACTGAGGATGGAGTTTTGAGTTAACCAGTAATCCGTACTGATTTTAGCTTTGATGGGGATGGAGTTTTGAGTTAACCGGAAATCCGTACTGATTTTAGCTTTGATGGGGATGGAGTTTTGAGTTAACCAGTAAATCCCTACTGATTGTAGCTTTGATTGGGATGGAGTTTTGAGTTAACCAGTAAATCCCTACTGATTGTAGCTTTGATGGGGATGGAGTTTTGAGTTAACCAGAAATCCGTACTGATTTTAGCTTAATGGGGATGGAGTTTTGAGTTAACCAGTAATCCGTACTGATTTTAGCTTTGATGGGGATGGAGTTTTGAGTTAACCAGAAATCCGTACTGATTTTAGCTTTGATGGGGATGGAGTTTTGAGTTCACCAGTAAATCTGTACTGATTGTAGCTTTACTTAGGATTGAGTTTTGAGTAAACCAGAAATCCATACTGATTGTAGCTTTGATGGGAATGGAGTTTTGAGTTAACCAGAAATCCGTACTGATTTTAGCTTTGATGGGGATGGAGTTTTGAGTTAACCAGAAATCCATACTGATTTTAGCTTTGATGGGGATGGAGTTTTGAGTTCACCAGTAAATCTGTACTGATTGTAGCTTTACTGAGGATCGAGTTTTGAGTTAACCAGTAAATCCGTACTGATTGTAGCTTTACTGAGGATTGAGTTTTGAGTTAACCAGTAAATCTGTACTGATTGTAGCTTTACTGAGGATCGAGTTTTGAGTTAACCAGTAAATCCGTACTGATTGTAGCTTTACTGAGGATTGAGTTTTGAGTTAACCAGTAAATCTGTACTGATTGTAGCTTTACTGGGGATGTAGTTTTGAGTTAACCAGTAAATCGTAGTAATTGTAGCTTTACTTAGGATTGAGTTTTGAGTTAACCAGTAATCCGTACTGATTGTAGCTTTACTGAGGATATAGTTTTGAGTTGACCAGTAATCGTAGTAATTGTAGCTTTAATGAGGATGTAGTTTTGAGTTAACCAGTAAATCCCTACTGATTGTAGCTTTGATGGGGATGGAGTTTTGAGTTAACCAGTAATCCGTAGTAATTGTAGCTTTACTGAGGATGTAGTTTTGAGTTAACCAGTAATCCTTAGTAATTGTAGCTTTACTGAGGATGTAGTTTTGAGTTAACCAGTAATCCGTAGTAATTGTAGTTTTACTGAGGATGTAGTTTTGAGTTTACCAGTAATCCGTAGTAATTGTAGCTTTACTGAGGATGTAGTTTTGAGTTAACCAGTAAATTTGTCCTGATTGTAGCTTTACTGAGGATGGAGTTTTGCGTTAACCAGTAAATTTGTCCTGAATATAGCTTTGCTGGGGACGTAGTTTTGAGTTAACCAGTAAATTTGTCCTGATTGTAGCTTTACTGAGGGTGTAGTTTTGAGTTAACCAGTAATCCATAGTAATTGTAGCTTTACTGAGGATGAAGTTTTGAGTTAACCAGTAATCCGTAGTAATTGTAGTTTTACTGAGGATGTAGTTTTGAGTTAACCAGTAATCCGTAGTAATTGTAGCTTTACTGGGGATGTAGTTTTGAGTTTACCAGTAAATTTGTCCTGATTGTAGCTTTACTGAGGATGGAGTTTTGCATTAACCAGTAAATTTGTCCAGATTGTAGCTTTGCTGAGGATGTAGTTTTGAGTTAACCAGTAAATTTGTCCTGATTGTAGCTTTGCTGGGGATGGAGTGCTGATTTGTTCGATAGACAACATGCCAGCTCAGATACCTAAGGAGGCTACAGACTTCTTCGGAAGCTTGCTTCTTCCCTACATTGAGGACATGGTGGGTTAAATTATTGGAATCAACTTGTTGCTTGTTAAATCATAATGTTTTAATACAATTCAGGTTATCGCTTGAAAATTATTATTATTCAACATTCTAAAAAGGATTGTTTAGAATTATTGTTATTGCTTCAGAAATTTAAGAACAATATATTAAAGTTGATTCTTCTTTGAAAATTGTACAAATATATTTGCCTCCTTGATTACAGATTATCTCTGACGCTGTAAAACCAATGGACGACTATCAGTCCTCGCCCATCGTCAAAAACGTAAGTTGGGGATATTGAATGTGACATACTGCCATATAGGTAATGGGCACATTAATAAAAAAGTTTATGTTTGAAATATTAATGTTAAATCCAAACATAAGTCCTGAAACATCTTTGACAAAAGTCCGAACATGACCTAACCTATCTGATCAATTAGGATAAAATTAGTGTGTAACACTCATAATACAGATTTAAAAAAACTTATTTCCCTACAATAAAACAGTTTATAAACAACCAGAACAGTATGATACAGTTTAATAAATGCTATTTATTAACTGTAGAGGTATGCAATGTTATCATGACCAACATTGTTGTATATGTCTTATAAATCAGCATACACATGTTTATACATATAACAGAAGAAATAAACAATACACAAATATATACATTTCATGATGATCTACATTTAGGTTTGGCCTTGGGGGCTATATCATACTACACATATATAAGCTATGGAAATCTCACGGATTACTGACGTTATCCTACCAGGAGTGAACTTTCACCCCTTGTCCCAGGATTACTGCCAATATATCCCCCCAGGAGCGAAACGGTCGCCCCTGGTCCCAACAGCTGGATGAGATTTCCCATTATCAAAAAAACGGACCCCAATGAGAGGATATATCTGACAATCCTGGATCCAGACATGATGAGTAGCTGATCATATACCTGGATCCCATGAGAGGATATCGGATCAGGAAATTCCTGGGTCCGCATGATATCTAGATCTAATTTTCTGGATATAGATCCCATGAGAGGATATTTCCTGAATCCTGGATCGGACACATGGGCCCCGTTNATACCTATAATTATAACTTATAGGCACCTTATTATTAATTTCTGGATATAGATCCCGTGAGAGGATATTTCCTGAATCCTGGATCGGACACATGGCCCCGTTAGCCCATGTTGTACCAATCCCATGAGAGGATTCATCATTGTTGGAAAATCCTGGATCTATAGGATACCTAATTATAACTTATAGGCACCTTATTATGTAGGTATAACTGTATATTAACATGGGGACAGTTTCTGCTGTGAGAATCTTCAGTGCTCCTTGTTGACTTACATTTTGAGACACAGTAACGCTGTATAGATATATATATATATAATAAAAAGGGATTAAATGTCCATGTGAAGGAAGTAAATATAGAAAAAATAAGATTCACGACCGACTAAAAAACAAGCTGCTTTCACCCTTAAGGTGGCTCCACACATCGTCATCAGCGTCCATTTTCGTGACGTAATTCTGGAAAAAGTACAGTTCGGACTCATTATCTTGATCGAAATGTGCATGTACACTGTGTCGTCATTTCCGTATTGCGTATCGGGCATTCAATATCGTAGTGCAAATTATAGTAACACCTGGGCCGTTTTCGTTTAAACGGTCGAACCGATGTGACCACTGTTGTTCGTTTATTAAATAAGGTCGGACCTAGTAATCTGATGCTGCTTTCAGGCGAGCCTTGAGAAAGCCTGGCAAGGCCTGCATACATATTTGCAGGTCCGCCAGGATGTATACCCGAAATTGTTACATTTATAAACGGTCAAACCGGTTGTTCCGCATAAACGAACAGGCCCCTGGTAAACAATAGTACACGTGCGTGCCGATGATATGTCAACACCCGATATCGAGATTTTACCGGGAAATGTATAATCACACATATTTAAGGAATAAAGCTTTCCAATTCATAGACATAAACAGACTCACGGGAAGACAGTGACATGACACCAGACGACTTCAAGAAGGTCATATAGGAAACACATGGAATGCGGACGTATACCGACCTCACATGTGCATATCACATGCTTACACGAGTTCATAAGCTCGAGGTCGTTACGATTTTCGCTGTTGAGGGAGTTTCGCTCTGTCGATTAAATCGTGTTTACAAATGTAGTCTACTTACACTGTGAAAATTATGTTTTGTAAAATATCAAGATGCCTATGAAATGCATGTGTGAGTGCACGGGAGAACGGCATACCATGCGATAGCCTCTGGTCACATATGTACCTGACATGTAATTATAAATATACCGTGAGGTAGCGGACTGTGGAATGATGTCCAAAGTGTACATGACTGAGGATAATTTGGTTCCATTAAAGGACAACAAATTGATAATTTTGATATCATATTTTTGATTTATTTCCAACATTTTGTTATATGTAAACAGAGACAACTGTCATTGTGTAAATGTCATCCCTCTGCAAAAAGTTCCGATTTTTTTCAAGGGAGATAACTCTCACCCGGATCAAAGTGATTGTAAAATGTAAAATAAATAAATTATAAAGCCATTGTGTATATGTATAGATCTTTGTGTCCTGTTTGCTTTTAGCTTGTAGATAATCACTTTTATCCGTACAAATTCAATAAAAACCACTTTGTGTAACATGTGTTACATATTTTGCGATAAATAAAATATTTGTAGGGTTAATTACAAATGCTTCTTTTCATTTTATTATTGTTGTTATTGTTCCAAACAATGCCACACACAAAAATTCCCGGAAATATTAAAATTGACGAAAATTCAATTTTTTGGTATTTTTTCCAAAAAAGTCCCCAAACTATCGGAATGTTTGGATTTTCATAAAATCAACTCTACATAGTTGCATAACCATTATATGAAAGTTTCAACAAATTTTGCTGGTTAGTTGCGAAAGTGTGTAGTCACCTTAAGAGCCCTGTGAAGGGTGAAAGCAGCTAGTTTTTTAGTCAGTGGTTAATCTTATTTTTTCTTTATATATATATATATAGGTGTTAATGCTGAAATAAAATTGACACTTAAAAGACTGTCAAGTCCCATTTATTCTCTAGCATTTGTTCTGTGTTAAAATTGAGCATCCGAGACGAACCCTTTTCAGTCTAAAGTGAATCAGCCGAGGTCAGCTGTAATATCTGGAATGTCCTGTGAGAGCTTCCTAGAAAAAGGTGACATTTAATGGATATTAAAATCTACAATTTGTGAAGTTGTTAACTCATTCTGGAATCTTAATTTTACTTTTAGGCTGTGATTGCATCAAATGGAAAACTGACAGAACCGTTTGAGTACATTACTGAACTCAGAAAGAAGTCACAGTAAGTTATGTTTTGAGATTCTCATCTTGATTAATATTGTATGTTTTATATAGAATAACTGCTTATGAAATATGCCAATAACAGGAAGAGAATTAATGATATTGTCAACGCAACATGATCTTGTCAATATTGAATACATATAACTTCACACTGCCTATTTCAGGTCGTCAAAGAAAGCTAAGAAACTTGTTCCAGGACAGATGAGAGTGCTGGTCCTCGGGGCAGGCTATGTATCTGCGCCTGCAGTAGAATATCTGACCCGGGACAGCAATGTCCATGTAACTGTGGGTATGTAATATACAGAGAAACACAAAGGTAGCCATGTCCCTATTGGGCCCAAGTAAAAACTGCTGTTTCTCCCAGTACCTGTTGTGTTTTACTGGGACTTTAATCCTCCATAGCATCCCATTGTAAATGAATATCACTATTTTTGTCCCCATAGCGTCCCAGTACAAACGTTGCCTGGCTGAGCTTGAAAACATGTGTAGTAGTTCTGCCCTTGTCTTTTAAACTATCAATATTTGTGTCCCTGTAGCGTCACAGTACAGGCGTGACCTGGACGCTGCCCTTGTCTTTAAACAATCACTATTTGTATTACCATAGCGTCCCAGTACAAACGTGACCTGGACGCTGCCCTTGTCTTTAAACCATCACTATTTGTATGCCCAAAGCATCCCCAGTACAAGCGTGACCTGGACGCTGCCCTTGTCTTTAAACCATCACTATTTGTATGCCCATAGCGTCCCAGTACAAACGTGACCTGGACGCTTCCCTTGTCTTTAAACCATCACTATTTGTATGCCCATAGCGTCCCAGTACAAACGTGACCTGGACGCTGCCCTTGTCCTTAAACCATCACTATTTGTATGCCCATAACGTCCCAGTACAAGCGTGACCTGGACGCTGCCCTTGTCTTTAAACCATCACTATTTGTATGCCCATAACTTCCCAGTACAAGCGTGACCTGGACGCTGCCCTTGTCTTTAAACCATCACTATTCGTATGCCCATAGCGTCCCAGTACAAGCGTGACCCGGACGCTGCCCTTGTCTTTAACCCATCACTATTTGTATGCCCATAGCTTCCCAGTACAAGCGTGACCTGGACGGTGCCCTTGTCTTTAAACCATCACTATTCGTATGCCCATAGCGTCCCAGTACAAGTGTGGCCTGGACGCTGTCCTTGTCTTTAGACCATCAATATTTGTATGCCCATAGCGTCCCAGTACAAGCGTGACCTGGACGAGCTTGAGAGCATGTGTAGTAAGGCTGACCTCATCCTGATGGACGTGATGAGGAACACGGAGGAGCTGACAAAGATGGTGGCCGACAGTGATGTGGTGGTCAGGTAAGTACAGGGTGCTTTCGTTAATCCCGATCCAAACGGTTAGACCGGTTGGACGAGAGTTGTTCGTTTATGAAGTATGGTCGGAAGCCTTCACAAAGACTCGCAAGGCCTGAATAAACATTTTAAGGTCCGCCAGGATTTATACCCGAAAATGTTACATTTAAAAATAGACAAACCTGTTGTTCCGCATAAACGAACAGGCCCCAGGACACCTAATTTTTTCAAACTTGGATCACTGAAGTCAGATAAGCACTTGACACCTGTATTTATATCTTGAGATTACCAACTCTTTGTATTTTATTGTTCATTGTAGGTCGCATTTGTGTATCCCGGTTGAAATGATAAACGAACACACTTGGACTGAACTGTAGGCAGAGATAAAAAATGCACAGTTTCAGAGAATAAATAACAATATATCAAGAATAATATGTCCTCCTTTCACACGATCACTAAATTATATAACATATCTTAAAATCTACATGTAGATTGACCTTGTTTTGTAAAGAAATAACACAAACTAGCAATAGTTTCGGTAAGGCACATCTGAACCCCTCAATCTACACATGCCGAATATTCCTGAGGTCAGCCTCAGTTCAGATCTGTGCCTGTTGTTTTCTTTCAGGTTCAACCGTTTCAACTGGTTGAACCAGATAGGCGAAAGGAGCCCTAGAAAGTTGTTTACCTGTGAATTATATTAAGTTTGATTTGTTGTAGCCTGTTACCTTATGTACTCCATCCTGAGATCGCCAAACTTTGTATTGAACTAAAGACCAACATGGTGACAGCAAGCTATGTATCCCCGGCGATGAGGGCACTTCACGATTCGTGAGTACTCTACTACACTTTAAATTTAAAGCAATTAAGATATTTCACAAATTGTATATTAGTTGTTAAATGGTATATGGCATTAAAACTGTATATATTTAATATACTGAATGAAGAATGATGAATAGTTAACTGTTGTATCAAGTGTGATCTACTAGCACAATATATTGTATATATTTCAGAGTTGCAGTAAAACTAGTTCTGTCAAGCTATTCATGAGGTATTTAATTTCTGATACCTAAAAACAAAAATATTTAAAAATTCCTAAAACATTATAGTATTTAAAAATGTCTATTCCTAGAAGTGTATATCTATATGTTTTATTATGTGTTCCCAGAGCTGTGGAGGCTGGTATCACGATCATGAATGAGGTTGGCGTTGATCCTGGTATTGATCACATGCTGGCCATGGAGTGTTTTGACGAGGTCAAGCACGCTGGAGGAAAGGTGGGTCTACAGTATATTTGGACAAAGCTCGGCTTGTCATCTGCTCATGGTACAGTATTAAAGAGCTCCGCTAGCTTACCCAGAAGTTTTGTTATTTTAGTACCACACAATCTGTCTAGAAAGACCACCCAAGGGAGAGAGCCGAATTGGTCTCAATACACAGGTTACATATTGACAGATTGTTTTTGTCTCGCTGCCACAAAGTACCGGAAGCGAGACTAAGGTGTTGCTTTCCCTGCCTACCTTTCATGGTCCATTGGCTTTGTCAGCATCTTCATCAACATTAAGTTTTTGCATTTAAGTTTGTTTCTCTGAAATTATAAGTGCTAGACCAACCGACTTGACATGTGCATTAATGGTCAAAAAGGGGGCACAGGCGAGACAAATCGATCCGAATGGCTTGTTCTATAGAACCATAAGGGTTTTTCGTAGTCTTTATAGACTCTAGATCTCTTTATGTAGGTGCTCTCTGAAAGGAGGGGATCTTTATAGACAGGTGGTCTATATAGACAGGTGGTCTTAATAACCCCATAGATCTTTGGAGACAGGTGGTCTTTATAACCCCAGAGATCTATATAGACAGGTGATCTATACAGACAGGTGATCTTTATAACCCCAGAGATCTTTGGAGACAGGTGATCTATATAGACAGGTGATCTATATAGACAGGTGATCCTTACAGCCCCATGAATCTTTGGAGACAGGTGATCTTTATAATACCAGAGATCTTTGTAGATAGGTTGTGTTTACAACCCCAGAGATCTTTGGAGATAGGTGGTCTTTATTACCCCATAGATCTTTATAGACAGGTGGTCATTATAACCCCAGGGACTTTGGAGACGGGCGGTCTTTATAACCCCAGAGATCTTTGAAGACAGGTGGTCTGTATCACCCCAGAGATCTATATAGACAGGTGATCTTTATAACCCCAGAGATCTTTGGAGACAGGTGATCTATATAGACAGGTGATCTATATAGACAGGTGGTCTTTATAACCCCAGAGATATATATAGACAGGTGGTCTGTTTACCCCCAGAGATCTTTGGAGACAGGTGGTCTGTATCACCCCAAAGATCTATATAGACAGGTGATCTTTATAACCCCAGAGATCTATATAGACAGGTGGTCTTTATAACCCCAGAGATCTATATAGACAGGTGGTCTTTATAACCCCAGAGATCTATATAGACAGGTGGTCTTTATAACCCCAGAGATCTATATAGACAGGTGGTCTTTATAACCCCAGAGATCTATATAGACAGGTGGTCTTTATAACCCCAGAGATCTATATAGACAGGTGGTCTTTATAACCCCAGAGATCTATATAGACAGGTGGTCTTTATAACCCCAGAGATCTATATAGACAGGTGGTCTTTATAACCCCAGAGATCTATATAGACAGGTGGTCTTTATAACCCCAGAGATCTATATAGACAGGTGGTCTTTATAACCCCAGAGATCTATATAGACAGGTGGTCTGTATCACCCCAGAGATCTTTGGAGACAAGTGATCTTCATTGATAAGTGACCTTTAAAGACAGGTGGTCTTTAAGGGAGATTTCCCTATCTTTATTTTCTTGAAGAGAGAATGATCTCTGTATATTTGAGTTATGAATATAGAGGCTTATTCCAGCTGCCCTTTTATAGGTGCCTTGTATGAAAAATTTGATTTGTAACATTTATTGAACACTTTTCTCAGTTTTTGTCTATACACAGATATTATATTTGTATAGGTGTCTTGTATGAAAAACAAGATTTTAAAACATTATCTGTAAAATATTTTCAATCTCTGTTAATGTCAGATATTTTATGAACGATCCTATTTATAAATGTATTGGACTCAGCAACTGTCTGTCCCAGTTATGGTATAGAGAATTGTATTTCTTTTCCAGATAAATTCTTTCATTTCCTGGTGTGGTGGGTTACCTGCCCCTGAAAACTCCAATTCTCCGCTGCGCTACAAATTTAGGTGAGTGATTTGTGTCTGTACTTTAGGTACATGTAATCAGCAGCCCTGTGTTGATCTGGTTTTAGTTTCAGATACACAGAGGAAATTTCACAAAACGACAGAAACAATCGGACAGGAACTCTATTAGTCTTGGTGATGATTGACAGGTGTTCTATTGGTAGTACTGCTGATTCACTTCACACCTGATATATTGTTATTGAAAATACTACTTATTCTGACCTCACCCAAGTTTAGAACACCTCCAACAACAAAATAAGAGACGGTATACTGAAATCAGATGTTTGTCCCTCTATGGCATCAGCAAATATTTTTATCTCAGTGCTGTTTTGTCGGCCAGAAACATGCAAGGTATTAGTGTTGGCTAATGCGTAATCTTCCAACTTTGGTCTGATCTTTTACTATCAATCTGTCCAGTTGAAGAAGTATTATTAATGACTGAGTTGTATAGAAGTTGATATTAAATCTCAAATGTTTGGTACCTACAGCCATAGTGACATAGAAAGGTAAGTTCTAAAACAGTCTCCATTTATAGACACTTAAACCTCTGCTTGGCTGAAGCCATTGTTTACAGCATAAAATTGATAACAGCTTTGCAAAGGCCTAGTTGTTTAAGTGAATTGCTCATAAACTATATCCTCAAGCTTCAAGTGAATATACTCAGGCATCTGTGCTATAGATCATAATGCTAGCCATTCAACCACTGATATTTGTATTTGATTGGTTAGTTTCTCTCCAGTGCATAATATTTTCTGCACAAAATATTTCATTAATTCATTGGCTTATTGATATTGTCTGCTATATGTGCCTAAGGGAGATAACTGTTAGGGCTCGTATCCCTTTAAACTGATACCTTTTCTTTGAATTCCCTTAAAACATTTAGAATCGAAACTCACTACAAGTTTCATCTTAAGGAGGCTCCACCCTTTCGCAATTAGCCATCAGAATTCAATGAAAGTTTCACATGATGGTTATGTCACTATGTAGAGATGATTTTATGAAAATCTAAGCATTCCGATAAACTGGGGATTTATTTGTAAAAAATACCGAAAAATTGAATTTTTGTCAAATTCAACACTTTCACATTTTTTGAGCGTGTGGCATTGTTCAAAACTATTACAACAATAAAATAATGAAAAGAAACATTGCTAATCAACCCTACAAATATTTTATTTATCATAAAATATCTACAACATGTTACAAAAAGCGTTTTTTATTGAAACTATATGGATAAAAGTTACTAAATACAAGCCAAAATCAAACAGGACACATAGTTACATACAAAAAGAGTGAAAAATTGAACCAAATACACACAAAGTCTTTATAATTAATTTATTTTACATTTTACAATTATTTTGATCCTGATGAGAGTTGTCTACCTTGAAAAAAATCGGAACTTTTTGCAGAGGGATAGAATTTATACAATGACACTTATTTTATTTAATATACCAAAAACGACGGAAATAAATTAAATTACTATATTTATTTGTCAATTTACTGTTCTTTTATGGAACAAAATTACTCTCAATCATGTACACTTTGGACATCATTCCATAGCCTGCTTACGCATGGTATATTAACATGTCAGGTACATATGTAACCATAGGCTATCGCATGGTATGCCGTTATTACGTGCACGCACATGCACTTGCATTTTATAGGGATCTTGATATTTTACAAACCACTATTTTCACAGAGTTATTGTAATTGCATTTGTGAACCGATTTATCTGACAGAGCGTAACTCGCTCGACAACAAAAGTCGTAGCGACCAAGAGCTTTTGAACTACTGTTAGCACGTGATACGTACAGGTGAGGTCGGTAAACAAAACACATCAGTCTGCATTCCAGGCGCCTCATATACGACCTTCTTGAAGTCGTCTGATCGTATGTCAGTGTTTTCCCGTGAGTTAATTAATGTCTTTGTATCATAAGCTTTATTTCTGAAGTACGTGTGATTACACATTTCCAACTTAAGTCTAGATATCGGGTGTTGACATATCACGTCACGCACGTGTACTATTGTTTACCCGGTGTTACTATAATTTACACTACAGTAATGGAATGCCCGATACGCAATACGGAAATGACGAAACGAAAATACGACAAGAAAAACATGTGTATTACGAAGGGTGGAAACTCCTTAATAACAAAAACAGGGAAAGGCTTTACTTAAAAAATAACTGCTTCCATTTTAGCAGCTTCATTTCATTCACATGGTATATTCATCATCCTACATGTATTCGACCCAACAGAGTTTTTGCAGAATTACAGGGAGACAATGTGTGAAGACAATTGAGGTCTCCTGAACACTTTTTCAGGTGTCAAGTTTGTGAATAAAACAGTTGACTGTATTTCTCCCCTGGAGAAGACAATTGGGAAGACAATAACTGTGTAATATACATAGCATTAGATGAAACATTGTTACAGTGACCTATTTTTTTCGCAGCTGGTCTCCTGGTGGTGTGCTGCTTAATTGCCTAAGTGGGGCCAAGTACCTAGAAAACAACAGAGTAAGTACAAGCTTTTAAGGATCCCCATACCACTGCCATACAATGTAACTATTAAGGATCCCTGTACCACTGCCACACACTGTCACTATTAAGGATCCCCGTACCACTGCCATACAATGTAACTATTAAGGATCCCCATACCACTGCCACACACTGTAACTATTAAGGATCCCCATACCACTGCCATACAATGTAACTATTAAGGATCCCTGTACCACTGCCATACAATGTAACTATTAAGGATCCCCGTACCACTGCCACACACTGTAACTATTAAGGGTCCCTGTACCACTGCCACACACTGTAACTATTAAGGATCCCCGTACCACTGCCATACAATGTAACTATTAAGGATCCCCTTACCACTGCCACACAATGTAACTATTAAGGATCCCCATGCCACTGCCACACAATGTAACTATTGAGGATCCACGTGCAACTGCCACACAATGTAACTATTAAGGATCCCCATACCACTGCCACACAATGTAACTATTGAGGATCCCCGTGCAACTGCCACACAATGTAACTATTAAGGATCCCCATACCACTGCCACACACTGTAACTATTAAGGATCCCCGTACCACTGCCAAAAAATGTAACTATGCCTCGGAAATATAAGCAACAGTGTTCTAAGTTTACAAATGTGATTTGACCAAAACGGGATTCCAGCTCCGGACCCCAGATCAATATACTGTCAATGTAACTGGCTGAGCTATCTTTTTAACATATGTACAATGGCCCGGACATGCTACAATAACATTGGTCAGGAAGTCAAAGGGAGGTTACTACATGTACAAATAACTATTGCCCTGCTGTGGTCGAGGGCACCTTACTAGGTAGTTTCAGTTAGGATTGATACTCATTGTGAATTTTTGTTTTAATACTTTGTACATGTAAACATTAGCAATTAGGGATTACCCCACTCTCAGCCATTAGACAGACCACTATGAAAACTGATGAAATAATGCAACAGATGAAATAATGGCTACTAAGTGTTCAAAATACATAAATAATTGATTCTTGCATTCATTTACCAATGATTTTTTGTGAAAGTGGCGAAAGTAAAGTTATATTTAGTGAAATCAACATCAAAACAAATGATAAAAATAAAAGAATTGAATTACATAGATTATATAACAGGAACAATGGTGTAACAAGAAAACATGATCAAAAATGACATTAAGCGACTTGATATTAAGTGAAATGTACTGTACAATAAAATCCAACCTTTTAGAGTAACTTTGAGAATTGTTACCCTACAGATTGTTGAAATCCCTGGTGGTGGCACGTTATTGGACAAGACTCAAGAGTTGAACTTTATGCCAGGTTTCAACATAGAGGGATTTCCTAACAGAGATTCTACTGTGTATGGATCAGAGTATGGTATAGAGTCAGCCAAGACCATCCTCAGGGGTACCATTAGGTACAAGGTAAGTTTGTATACTCAACTGTGACCATTCTCAGGGGTACCGTCAGGTACAAGGTAAGTTTGTATACTCAACTGTGACCATCCTCAGGGGTACCCTCAGGTACAAGGTAAGTTTGTATATACTCAACTGTGACCATCCTCAGGGTTACCCTCAGGTACAAGGTAAGTTTGTATATACTCAACTGTGACCATCCTCAGGGTTACCCTCAGGTACAAGGTAAGTTTGTATATACTCAACTGTGACCATCCTCAGGGGTACCATTAGGTACAAGGTAAGTTTGTAATATATACTCAAGTGTGACCATCCTCAGGGGTACCGTCAGGTACAAGGTAAGTTTGTATATTCTCAACTGTGACCATCCTCAGGGTTACCCTCAGGAACAAGGTAAGTTTGTATATACTAAACTGTGACCATCCTCAGGGGTACCATTAGGGACAAGGTAAGTTTGTAATATATACTTAACTGTGACCATCCTCAGGGGTACCGTCAGGTGCAAGGTAAGTTTGTATATACTCATCTGTGACCATCCTCAGGGTTACCCTCGGGTACAAGGTAAGTTTGTATATTCTCAACTGTGACCATCCTCAGGGGTACCATTAGGGACAAGGTAAGTTTGTAATATAAACTCAAGTGTGACCATCCTCAGGGGTACCCTTAGGTACAAGGTAAGTTTGTATATAATCAACTGTGACCATCCTCAGGGTTACCCTCGGGTACAAGGTAAGTTTGTATATGCTCAACTGTGACCATCCTCAGGGGTCCCCTCAGGTACAAGGTAAGTTTGAATATACTCAACTGTGACAATCCTCAGGGTTACCCTCAGGTACAAGGGAAGTGTGTATATACTTAACTGTGACCATCCTCAGGGGTACTGTCTCTTCTGCATAATCTAGACGAAGCTTAAACTGTCTTTAGAGGTACTGGTAAGTATCAACCACAAATATTTTTAAAGACTTGGCCAAATAAGTTTTCAGTAAACTTTGTGTAGGCAATCAGTTTTAATATGTTAAATGTATCTTGCAGAATTTTAGTATATCTGCATTAACAACAGATGGCTAAAACTCGCAGCAGATGGTTTGTACATGTGTGCTTGTTTTTCAGGGGTTCTGTGACATTGTAAAGGGACTGATGAAACTTGGACTGCTGAACTCTGAACCAGTGGTAGAACTCCATCCCAATGGGCCAGAGAAAACATGGGTAAATACAGCCGACTGAGATTAGTGGTCATACATTGTATCTTATATTTATTTTTATTTATTTATTTCCAATTCAACAGACCCAAGGGTCCACTTATAGAATGGATAACAACATTACAACACAAACATAAAATATCACAGTCAGTTATGCATGTAACACAGACTAAAAGATACTCGTATGTAAAACAAAAGGAATTAGTGATGGCAAATATTCTTTAACCATACTTTGAACTCGGCGAGAGTCTAGGAACGAAACATATCGCAGTCTGGTACAAAATCAAGATAGTTAAAATTACATTGAATCCTGTTTAAAATACTATACTTTCTAACGTTTATTCTACTTCTCCGACAGTAAAACTGGTTGAAACGAATTGATCGTAGATGACGACCAGGGACTAAAAAACACATTTGCTTGACTAAATATGGACAATCAAAAGCACTATTAACACATTTGTAAAGAAATACACAGTCTAAAAATGCCCGCCTATGTTCGAGGCTAGGAAGATTAAAATACCTACAAGTGTCAGCGTAAGACATGGAATTGTGGTCAACGTGTGCCTTAAAACATAAAAATTTCAAAAATTTACGCTGGACAACTTCGACCTGGTAAGTTAAAGATGTTTGGTAAGGAGACCAGATCTGACAACAGTATTCTAACTGACTCCTGACAAGACTTATATATAGAGACCTTAAAACAGATATTTGTGTAAAACTTTTACATGGACGTTTTATAAAGGGCCGGTTTCCAAAACGGCCCCTTCTCTGATTCAAATTTCCTGTTGGTGGTGCATTGCCCATGCCGTTGTGGTCACAAATCTATAAAGTATAAAGATTTAGGTCACTTGGTTTGTTTTTTATGGCTCCTCAAAGTTGTACCTTTCAGAAGCTGTCTAAGTGTTGATAAAATGTGCATGTTATGTAAAATATTAATGAAAATCTAATCAAATGATGGTCACCGTAAAGAATACATTCATGGCATGATTGTGACAAAAAATCATGTTTCCATCGCGCCATTTGGCTGTTTTATGGAAGAAACAATCTCAAAAATGCCATTTTCGATGATAACATTTTAGACACAAAAACTGTGTTTTTTAGAGAATACACCCTTTTATGGGCGTTGGATGCAAACCAATTTTTATCCTATTAAACAGTACGTAATATGCTATTGATGAGAGGAAAAATCATCAAAATGTAAGTGGTGGAACATTTTCAAATGTTGGGTTGAATTAGCCTATGGTTGAATTGCCGATTTTCGACTTTCTTTAGATAATTAACAAAAAAACGAGAGTATTTGCTCGGTATGTTGAGAATATGTACACAGATATGAAAAAAAGTGAGAGAAACACTTTTTCATAAAAAAAATCCAAGATGGCTACTTCACAAGTCCCCGTGGTTGAAGACATTGGCTGACAAATAGACAGAACAACAAACAAAACGTGTTCCTTATGATTTTGGTTGGTTTTCGCATTTACGGGAGTGTTCATAGCTACGGGCGATTGTATAATACCTATATTTATAAGTTTGGTTAGTCACATGGTAACGGGGATCTTTCATATCGAGCCCCAAACATACTTTCGACATATGCACTCCGTTGCCGCATGGAAAACTATTTCAAGTTTTGTCGGAATTTCTTTACCTGTGGTTGTAATGGTCGAGGGTTTTCCAGCGTCCTGTAATACCCAAGGTAGTACAAGATACTGGAGATGTGCGCACACATTCCCATCGTTCTCTCTCCAACTGGGCACTGGCAGTAGTAGTCCTTTATTGGGGCCTCAACATCGGGTGAAACGGTGAACCGTATCCAAACGTTATATTTCGTTTGGCTTTTGTGTCGAGAATGTATTTGACATCGGAGAAGGTCTGGGGAGTGCTGGTAAAGCCACACCTCATAGTCTCCGTCATCACTTAAATGTTCGGCGATGTAACCAGGAGCCAGAGATATCTGATACGTTCCACACGTAATGGTTCTCAAGTAATCAAGATCGAGACGGGGAAACAGTACGGAAGATGCATCCATCTTGACAAACTCGGACCTTGCCCGTCTAGATAGATCCGGATCTGTCTTGACTCTCTGAGCTAAACCATTCGGTGTTGTCAAACGGTCCTTCATACGTTCAGCCATTAGCCTATCTTTGGCATCTCTCTCTGGAGATCTCTGGTAGATCGGTCCTCTAATACCATTCAGACAGGCTGTGACGGTTCGAAGCAAAGCCTCGATGACATTGATAAAGCTGTTAGACACCAATTGCGTTCGGAAGAACGTCCAGTGTTTCAGACGACCATGATAGGATTCCACAATCCACCTCGATTTGGTGATAGTTCTGTCAAGATTTGCTTGGACGTCAGAATGTTGACTTTGACCGGGTTTCAGGTATGACGGCATGCTAGCATTGAGGCCAGAGGCTTCGAGAACTGGTAGGACATCTCTAAAACCTCGGTCAACGACAACGTTGTCGTCTGGTTGTAGCCAAGTAACTAGCTTGTCCATGACTTTTTTTGTAATTGTAGCATCATTTTCGCTGCCAGTGAATGGTCCTACTGTGTCCAGAATGTAGCCATCTGGTAAGGCGATGCTCATGAATTTGAGATAGTTTCTCTTCTTCTGGCCACAGTAGGACATTCTCTGGAGCTTGTGGTCGGAGCTTTTCTGGATATAAATATAGGTGCCATCTAATATGGCAGTGGCTTTATCTCCAAAAAATGCTTCTGAAAAGACAGTATTGTGCCCGAGCAACTGTTCTCTTGTCAAGTGATCCGGACCTAGAAATTGTGGGACTATCGATGTGTCTAATGCCTGTACTATGGAGTGGAAAGTTTTGGACACACTTGACTTGGAAATTCCAAAAAGAGAAGAACACTGACTCCAGGAAATGTCGGTTTTCAGTTTTACCCAGAACAGTAATAGAGCATCGTGTGTAGTCTTGGTATATATACCAGATGAAAGATATGGGGAACAGTGCGAGTGGATTTCGAGGAACTGATCTTTGGACCAACCTGTCCAGGCCATGCATGCCGAGTCATCAAGAGAAGAAAAGCTTATTGTAAACGCAGACTGGTTCTGTGAAAGGACGTGCGACACCTCTAGGAGGTCATTAATGATTTCGGACGATTTTGATGGTAACTGAGATTCCAAGGAACCTCTACCATCAAGGACAACCTCTGTAGACGGATCTAAGTCGTTACCAATAAGGTGAATGGAGCAGACGCGGGATGAGGTGGGACACCACAGTTTGTGTGAATAGATCAGGTGATGTCTTGCACGTTTTGGTAAGACTGATGATTTTGTTCCATTTCTTGCAAAGGTAACAAGACAGAGACAGCATTTTTTGTGTGAAGATGATCCATTCAAAAGATCATGAAGGGTCAGCAACGGCAGGATATGGGACGGGGAGTCGTCTTCTTCCTCTATTTCCTGGTTCTGCTCGGGTTCAGGTTCAGGCTGATTTTTGTTCCGAAGATACTTCATGTAGCACTTCTGGCAAATAAGTGCTTGTTCCTTTGCTGACATCAATCCTTGTTGCACCAGCGTATCTAGGAGCCATTTATATTGTGGACTATTTACATTGCGTGCACTTCTGTTCTTATTGCCACTACGTTTCTTGAAGTATACTTGACACCCTTCTCCAACACATTTACCCTCCATCTTGAAACAATAACGATTGGTTTATGAAGCGTCGATAAAGTAACAAAATAGCAAGCCACCGATGATTGCTGTAAACAGCTAATACTTAGTAGTTTGGTACAATTATGCGAAAATGTGTGATAAATAACGAACAACTAATTACACAAAATAACAAGACAATATAATAAATCACATTCAATACCTCCAAGAAGCGCAGAATTGATTGATTACTTAGAACAAAATAAAGTATTTCATATGGATAATCTATCTATTCGATGTGGCGTGGTCGGCAGGCACAAAGAAAGTGAGACAAGTCAGGGTCCCAACCCTGACAGAGCCACAACGCTTTGGAGATGGGACAATAAAACAAGGAAAGTGAGACAAGAATAGCTAGCGTCGAGTCAATGATTCCGTAAACGTATAGACAAAGACAAGAAGATACGGATAAATGTACAAGGCCACACGATCAGAAAATTCAGAAGAGGACAACTTGAGATAGAACAGTATTCATGTATCAGGGTGTCCTCAGTGTAAATCTTTATATCGATACTGTTTATTTAGTCGTTACACATCATAAAACTGTCATGAAAATATCCGCTCTGATATTCAATATAAAAGTTTGTATATAATAAGCTATATAATAGGGTTTCAGACAAGGTTGTTACTCATTTCCCCTTTTCTTTCAATTTACAACCACATTCAGGCGGCGATATGAGAACGTTCCACCACATGGAATTAGCTGATTTTTGGTACACATATGAAACAAGTAAAGCTCTATCCGATTTTCTGATGGAAATTTGCATCCAAAACTATATAACGGGAGAAAATTGCAATTTTATGGCATTTTTCTTCATAATTGTGTCTCTGCAAGTGCATTTTCATCCGAGAATTTTTTTTTTTATGTTTTATGAATAAACACGATGTTTTGGAAATATTTATCAAAAGAAATTTATACTATGTTGCGAATTACAATTTCGAGATAACCTTCTTTTATTTACGAACTTATGTCTTTGATGCTGAAATTGACAACTTTATAAAAATACATTTTCACTGAAATTATGAAATCTGGGTGTCGGAAAGGTGTAAAATTATTCTTCGGAAAAGAAAAAAACAGTAGTTGAGCTAGGTAAGAAATTATATGGGGGCAGGCTCCTATGGAGAATTAACATTACTGGAAACAGGCCCTTTATAATTTGCATTGATTTGGAAACAGTACGTCTAATGTAGGTACTAAAACTCATTGAAGAGGTCAGCCAAACACCAAGATCTTTCACACACATTTCATTCTTCAGGTTCTCACCGTTCATAGTGTAATTAAAATTCATACATTACTTCTTGCTATCTCGTTATCTTATACATTAAAAGTTACTTTCTTGTAGAGGTCATCTCAGTACAGCCAGATCTGATACAGAGGTCACATCTGTCTGAAGGTCACCTCAATATAGCCAGATCTGAAACAGAGGTCACATCTATCTGAAGGTCACCTCAATACAGCCAGATCTGATACAGAGGTCACATCTGTCTGAAGGTCACCTCAATACAGCCAGATCTGAAACAGAGGTCACATCTGTCCTGAAGGTCATCTCAGTACAGCCAGATCTGATACAGAGGTCACATCTGTCTGAAGGTAACCTCAATATAGCCAGATCTGAAACAGAGGACACATCTGTCCTGAAGGTCATCTCAGAACAGCCAGATCTGATACAGAGGTGACATCTGTCTGAAGGTCACCTTAATACAGCCAGATCTGATACAGAGGTCACATCTGTCTGAAGGTCATCTCAATACAGCTAGATCCAGAGATGTAATAACAACTTCAGAAATGTGCTCCAGCTCATTAATATCAGATCTCTTAAATTCTCATCAGGATATCAACAATATATGTTGGAGTATGTACAATTCCTACGTATATATTAATCAGGGAATCACCTGTCATCAAACACAATCAAGTAAGGACACAACAAGCCAATCAACCTGTCAGCCCAAAACAACCTGATTTTCATAGAAGAAACTGACTTGTCTCAATCAGATCTTGACACATAAAGCTGATATATTGTATCAACAATTTTTATACGCCCGTCGAAGACGGGGACGTATTATGTTATCACGTAAGCGGGCGGGCGGGCGG
>NW_018480060.1:138327-164815 GCF_002113885.1 Mizuhopecten yessoensis | reverse complement strand
GATAACCGCCATTATCCGACCATAATTTGTGGAGTTATGCCCCTTTATGGACTTGCCGAAACAGTGTCCGCTCGATATCTCGAGTAATTATTAACGGATTTACTTCAAACTTCACAACAAGGTTAATTACCATGAAAGCTCGGACAAGTTCGATAACCGCCATTATCCGACCGTAATTTGTGGAGTTATTCCCCTTGGTTTCATTAATGCGATGCATGCGTTCCATGATGTTGTATTGCACTCATTGATCTACCAGTTATGTTGAATGATTTTTCTTTTAATATCAATTACTCACAAATACTTCATAAATTTCAATCATACAAACAACTGCTCTCAATGTGTGACGGGCGTATTATATACCGCTCGCGGTAACCTTGTTACATCTGTCATACTTATATATAGGAGGCATGGAAGTCTAGTAGTAGGACGCCGGGCACGTGACCATAGGGTTACGGGTTCGAGTCGCGTCATGGCACTGTGTTGTATCTTTGAGCAAGATACTTTACTCCGCTTGTTCCAGTCTACTCAGCTGTAAATGAGTATATGGTTGGGCAGTGCTTGAATTGTTGAATGCTAGCTGTTAGTGCCGAAATGGCAGCACTGGCTGTATGCTCCCCAGGGAGTTGAGAAAGATATTGGCTGGTTGCAAAGGTCCTAAAACCACGGATAATAATTTATGAAACGCTTTGAGACGACCTACGAGTTAGGTTGTGATAAAGCGGTGTATAAGAACCTCAGATTGTTATTATTATTATATCGCTCATAGGTAAAATCACATATACAATGCTTTGGTTAGACCCATTGATTTTATTCAAAGTTAAGTTCATGTATCAGACTCTATAAAATATTCACTATGTCTTTCTGTCTTTCTTCTCCAGAAAGCTTATATGTGTGGTGTGTTTGGCAAGTCCCATGATCTGTTTGGCGATACCCTGAAGGACTTGGTGTTTGAGC
Organism: Mizuhopecten yessoensis; assembly: GCF_002113885.1. Lineage (NCBI taxonomy): Eukaryota > Metazoa > Mollusca > Bivalvia > Pectinida > Pectinidae > Mizuhopecten > Mizuhopecten yessoensis. The sequence goes on along the minus strand of NW_018480060.1, from coordinate 163,861 downwards.
AGGTCGGGCGATCAGAGCAGAGGCTACAGGCTATAGAACAGTAAGTGTGGAGTTCCATTGACCAAGTCAAACAATAGGTGACAGTTACAATATGTAGAAATATTTTCTTCAGGCTGGTAAATATGTATTCCGGTTCATATAGCACAACTAGTCAATTGGGTTGTCATCTTGTATATTATCAACACCTCAGTGTACACAATGCTTTACTGGGCAATTGTCAGATGAAGGTAAGGTGACTGAGTAAATAGTGTAATGAAGGCATGAAAACATCACACAGCACATGTGTGCTTTATAGAACATGTGTACACGCATGCTACAGAGGATTGGTTACTTCTCACTTACAAAGGAAAATTACCTTGAAATTGGAAGTAATTATGTGTAAATAAATCTGCTGGGATCGTAACACTTAACTTTATGTCATAATAAACATTGGAAAGTTGTACTGAGACAGTCTGCAGAGTTGACCTTGTTTCTATGATTAATGTTGAGAATACTAAAGATTGTGTCAGGTGAAGACTATTTATGACGTAGAGTTAAATTATTTTATGTGTATATTTCAGATTGGGACTACTAGAGGAAGAGCTGATAGATATGAAGGGAACACCTGTAGCCACCCTATCTAACTTCCTGTCAAAGAAACTTAACTATGGTTAGTACCACTGTAATTACCTCCCTTGTATGTACGAGTCACCTGTAACTTGAGTTATCACTTTCTTACTGATAAATCTACGGTACCTATACTCCCAAATTTATATTGACTCACTTATTATCAATATAGTAATAATTAAAAATCAACAGGACAGGTTGTAAGGAGGTAATATGTTAGGTCTAGGATTATTTTTCAGTGTGGCAGGTCCAGGATAGAGAATACTGACGTATTGTTTTCTATGATGCAGGTCCAGGCGAGAGGGATCTTATCCTTATGCACCACAACATTGGGGTCCAGTGGGCCGATGGATCGGAGGAGGAGAGACATGTGGGACTTGTTGTATACGGGGATGCCAAAGGACACTCCGCCATGTCACGTACTGTAGGACTTCCCACAGGCATCGCCACCAAGATGATCCTAGAAGGTGAGAACGCCAAACGATGTTAAACACCCTATCTGTTACTGTAACGGGAGGCCTTTATGGGTACTGTTTTACATGTCACTCACTGTAACATCACACGGAACAATGCAATGGTGTCACAACTTCACAACATTATGGAATGTCATTAACCCAGTCAATGACAATCACTAACACTCATTTCCTGGACTTTACATTCAGGAAGTTTACTAAGTACCTGTTCATGTTTTCATTGATCCAGGACAATAGTCATTCTGTTACATTGCTATAGAAGTGTCCAGATTAAAGAAGTTCTACTTGATCTCACAGAACATAAGGGACTTACAGATCTAATTTGCATATCAGATATTATCTTTAACCTTGTGATATGAATATAAAATATTAATGACTTACAAATCTAACTTGTACACTAGGAATGACCTTTAACCTTATGTTATATAATGTAGCGGAACTAGACTGGATCGATTGTCTCAATTTGTAGAGTGTCCATCTAGAGTTTGGGGGTCCCGGGTTCGAACCCCGTCTGGCCATGCATTTTTCCTCTCCTGTACAGTGGTGCCTGTGACCAACCCTTGTTTCAAGCATTTAGTGTATGATTGGCAAGGGGATACCCGACCTGGGTTGTAAATAGTTGTGTCTTCGGGTGCGAAGACTTAGAAAAGGAGGGAGGAATGTAGTGGAACTGGATTGAGTTGATTGTTGGTGACCTGATAGCTCAATTGGTAGAGCTTTCGTCTAGAGTTCGGGACCCATGCATTTTTCCTCTCCTGTTAAATATAATATAAACATAAGTGACTTACATATCTAATTTATGTCCTGGGAATGACCTTTGACCTTATGTTTCAGGTGAGATTCAGAAGAAGGGTGTTCAGATTCCTCTCTCACACAACATGTACAGCCCGATCCTGTCCCGTCTCAAACAGGAAGGCATCAATCCAACAGAAGAGATTCTTATCAAGCGACGCTAGAGTCTGCAGCAGCATAGCGGCAAAGAAAGTCGAGGACTGTGATGTAATATGTTCTGTAAGGGAATATCAGAAAATAATAAAACGGAAGCTGATCATGGTTACCGACCTGATTCTGTCCAGATTCATGCAAACATTCTTGTTTGATTGGCTACTAGAATGTAGTCAGTGTTGAGCTGATAAATCGAAAACATTTTTGTTGTATGAGATTTTAAAAGTTTGTTATGATAGTGTTGATACAGATATAGAGCAGTTATACCTACTGGGATGTTGTTACAGTGGTGTATTTATGACTTGGTGGGGGGGGGGGGGGGGGGGGGGGGGGGAGTTTATTCCTCCAACCAGACATTTTTGCGGTGAAGATAGAAGATTGTTTTTCAGCCTTATCACATAATTTAATATCTATATCTTTTCCTTAATCCTTTTTTTTAAAGTTTATTTAAAAACTGAAGAGTTTTAATAATACTCGTAAATACATGTTTATAAGAGAATCTCAGAGGTAAAATTAACACCTTTTCTCCACATTTTCCTCCTGTTTATTATACCTGTCTACATGGATTGAATCTGGATATAGAATTTGGTAACAGAATTACATTTTTATTGTGTTATAGCAGTAAAGATGAACTAGATGACGGTGATAGATTTAACAGTGATACCTGTATCCAATATGTTATATCATTATAAGTGTCATTTACTGTTTTAAAACTGATACTCTGGTAAATTAAAAAGATCTTTTTTGTTATTTTTTACAAATACTTTACATTTGTTAAATGGAAAGATTGCTCCCTGAAGGTGCTAACATGTTACAAAGTTATCACAGTAGCTGTCATGATACCTATCTCTGTAGTTAATTGGGTAAGTGACTAATAAGTGATAACTACATTTAATTGTTAGATCAAATAATGTGTGTTTTAACATGACTTTATTAGTGCATCATATTTATGCACTACAACTGACCCTTCGAGCAATGCACTTTAGAAATCGTACTTCTCCACACGCATTGAGATAATCGCATGATATAGCCAAAATGCCCTGCTGTGTTGAGTTTGAGCAGAGGAGGAAGCAGCCTTCCTGCTGTATGATAAATACTTCGTTAGACAAAAAAGTATTTTGTAATACAATCAGTTTTGTTGTAATTATGGTACTAGACAATATCTTTGTATTACTAAATACCCTTCTTCCCAGTTAATAAATCGTGGTCTTGTTGTAATTTATTATAAGAATGAAACTTTAAGAAATCACCAGGTTTGCAACACAATCGTGTATACTTTTTTTGGTAGATGAAAAGAACAACTTTGTCTGCTCACATTACTCCCAAGTTTTTCAGTAAACTAGGTCAATTAAGGTAAAACAATAAGTTATGTGTATTGTACATTTATATTCACATATCAATCTATATATAACAATGTTGATTACTAAGGAAAAGGACATTTGTTATAGGGAAAGACTGTATCCAGGTAGGACATGTATATTTACTTTAATCAAGAAATGTATTAAGACGTAATTGTATGTCATTTGTTAGCTGTGTGTATCATGAGGCTGTGGATGGTGATACAGCTCATGACTTTTAATGAGGTCAATATCATGTATTAATAAAACAGGTTGATAAAATATTACTTTGAGTAAGAGCATATTAAAGGTGATAAATGTGGTTATTTCTGTTCTTTAATAAGAAATAGATTTAACACTAATCCTCTTATTATTTAGCTTTAAAACAAAGGAAAATTGAATGTCCTATAGAAAAGTTGTTTACACTACAAGCTTTATTTTGTTGTTGATATGGTCTATGCTTTAACAGTGTTATTTACACTTGCTGTATTTTGTTTGTATCAATATCATGGTATAATTGCTTTGATATGATGAGAGCTCTTTGTTCTTGTATCTCCACTTCAATAATACTCATATCTATTTTTAGATTTGTTGTCATTTGGCAGGATAAACAATGAATCTTGTGTATATCTCCATATCTACTTTGTTTTTTTTTTACATTTAGAGTCTGGTATATATATGCAGGACATCATTTAAAATTGAACATTTAAGTTATACAAGTATTGATGTGAATAGTTTTTGTCATCACTTCTTCCCGGTTTGCTTGTGTTTTTTTGTAATGATTTCATACACATTGTACAATCAGAAATTAACACATCTTAACTAATTATAATTTCCCAATTACCTCAAAATACCATGCTTCTCTGAAACACCCAGTGTCTTGTAAGTAATTTAGTATATTTCATATCATCATGGTTTGACATGAACGTCACTCAAACAACTTGTTCTATTGCCAATTTTTAGAATATACTTAAATTAAATTACATGTCAATGCTTGAACTGAAAATTGAACTGAAATTTTATTGTAATGACTCTTGAGTGTTAATTCTCACACTTTTACAGGGTGTAAACCCTTTCACCCCTATGTAACTTTAGTAAACTCTACCATGCATTGATCTGGATAAGTCCATTATGGTCTACAGTGGTGAAAGGGTTAAACAAGTAGCCAAAACAGATACTAACTTTTTTTATATATAACAGAGAAGGTTTTTATGTAGTGTATAAAATTTGATTGAACACTTAAACTGTAGAAAAAAGTTTGATCACTTTGACAAAACACTGTTCCTGTTATTATCAAATATCACTTGCTATCACCTTTCCCTTTGACAAATTGATCATGGCAATAAGAGGAATTTACTTTTGCCTCTCATGTGTCTTTCCAATCTAAATGATCAGTATTATAACAATTTGTTTTTTCTGAAACATCCTCATAAACAGTCTTGACAATCATGTCACCATCTTTATTGAAGTAGCCAAACCCGTGTTAAGAGACCACCCTCAAGAAATCCCCCAAAGTGGCCTCTTAACACAGGTACAAATCACGATGAGATCACTAGGATGGGAAACTTTGAGTTATCTCATGACATTTGAATGTGATATAAGTAGATCTAATAGCTGAAGAACCTAGAATGTTTTGCTTCATTTTTGGTGTCGATCAATAGAATTATTGCTTTTTGAAATTATGAGTCAACACCCTGTCATTCATATATGAATTATGTTTTCCTGATATGGAACATGTATTGATATTAATTAGTACTGGTTTGACATGTACATGTATTTCAAAGCCAATTAGCTGGTTTTGTTTGTATTTACGGATTCTGAGCTAGAACTTGACAGCTTAAACGTTTTGTATTATGCGTTTTATTTTTTATGTAATCAATTGTTATGTGTATGACGGACAAAATATTGTCAAATAATTTCTTAATCTTATTTGAAAAGGTTGAAGCAAAATGTTTGACACGTGACTTCTGTTATAAGAATTTTAAGATATTGATAAATTAGACAAAAACATTCATAATCAAAGTTTGTGTTAAGTTATAAATGTAACTTTTACCATTAAGTCAGAGGTACATCACAAAAGTGGTGAACCACCTAGTCACTAGTCACTGACTTGGCTAGAGGTAGCTATAGGGGCCACGGTGGCCTAGTGGTTAAGGCGTCTGACATTCTGCTACCTCTAGCCCTCCACCACTGGGTCGCGGGTTCGAGGCGTACGTGGGGCAGTCGCCAGCTACTGGCTGCAGGTCGGTGGTTATTCTCCAGACACTCCGGCTTTCCTCCACCACCATGTCGTCAAATGACCATAGCTGTTAATAGGACGCAAAACACAACCAAACCAAGAAAAATTGACATCAGGACATCGGCAGCCTCGTAGGGAGTTGGGTTCTTTGTGTAATAATCTCCTTAGGTTTAGTCTATTCGAGGACGACTTTTACCTTTAAAGGGGAGGTATGTTAGAACGGTGTCATAGTCACTTGTTTTGGACAAGGCTAGAGGGAATTTCCCTTTAGCCTGATTGATTAAAGCAGAGCATTAGTGATCTGTAGTGCACTGTTTGACATGAGAGGAGAAGTTTGAAATGAAGTGTTTCGATACATTTATTTATTATCAAGTCTTTCAATATGACCTGTTTAGTCTAAGGAGAGTTGTTGCATTCTAAATGAATTGTTATTGACATTATTAGGTAGAAAGCTTTAGACACTTAATTTGTTTGTTGTTTTTGATCTGTGATATTTCAAATGACCTGTACATGTATATTTTTCCATAGAATTTCTTTTTGACAACAATCTTCGATGAATATATGTAATGCAATACAAGACCATTTCTGAGACAGAAGACTGATATTTCAACAACCTATAATAATTCTATTCTGGTAAAAAGGAATAATTTTAATCGTATTAATGTAGGCAGGGTCATAGCCAAATTAATTTCATTTGAAATAATTTCAAAGATGTTAAAATGCATTCATGTGCAAAAAAAATATCCCCATAAGGCAGAAATATTATGATTAAAATCGGTAATTGTTATGAATTTTGGTACCCCTTTATGAATTGTTTTTTGGAGGGGAAGAGGGAATAACTTACCAAATCCTTTTTTTTTTATAATTGTTGTAAGCCTAAGGGCAAAACAATGTCTGTTTCAGGTAGCATGACTGAAAATTAGAATATGTCGGTAGGGTACCTGAAACAGGTATTTTTCTTTTTGGCCTAAGTATTATGAAATTTGAACAGCTGGACTCTGATAAGGCAACATACACAGTATTTTGTATTCATTATTTTGAAATAGTATTGTTGTATTTTAGAATAACTGTGTGGATACATGATGCTTAAATTACTTAATCCTCTTCACGCTCATAATATATACCAATAGAAATGATTGTACTGCATATCCATAGAAAAAAATCAAAAACTGATAATTAGGCTGTAAAGAACAGGAGAGTTTATGGAAGCTGTCGACTCCGTCAATCATTTCACGGCATCAAGCAATCATCCATACCTTTGTCCATGCTGTTTTTCGTTTGCAAGTTTCGATTTGGAAGTATGACTCAACGTTTAGGTGAAGCTTGTGATGATTTTGAACATCCTTCCTGTTCCAGCTAGTGAGTGGAGGGCGTGTAGGATGTGTTATTGGTGTATGTGTGTTATATAGAGATTATATCATTAAAAGTTTGGAAATACATACTTGTCCTGGGTTTTTTTACCTATCAAAAGTATATCGGTGAATTCAACAAATCATTTTCACAATAATGATGTTCTGTTCACAAGGAATTTATAAAAAAAAACATTGATACACATGTCATAAAAGTTGTCCGAAACATCTCTGACTTCATGATTTATCAAACTTGGTAGCCCTTCATCCCAACATGTTACTGGCCAAATATCATTATCCTATGCCTCTCGGGTATTCAGGAGACTACAGGCCCAATATCAGTAAGCTTGGCCTTTTAGTTACTGAGAAGTCCTTTGAAGATTTGAACACATTTGACCCCTGTGACCTTGAAAGTGGGTCAAGGTCATTCATTTGAACAAACGTGATAGCCCTTCATCCCAGCATGCTACAGGCCCAATATCAGTACCCTGGACCTTTTGGTTATAGAGAAGTCGTTTGAAGACTTTAACACATTTGACCCCTGTGACCTTGAAAGTGGGTCAATTCATTCATTTGAACAAACTTGGTAGCCCTTTATCCCAGCATGTTATTGGCCAAATATCATTATCCTAGGCTGCTTGATTTTTCAGAAGAAGTTGTTTAAAGGTTTTAAACATATTTGACCCCTGTGACCTTGAATATAAGTCATTCATTTCAACAAACTTGGTAGCCCTCTATTACAGTATGCTACTGGTCAAATAGAATCATCCTAGGCCTTTTGGTTATTGAGAAGAAGTTGTTTAATATCATCACCCTGGGCATTTTGGTTATTCAGAAGTTGTTTAAAGTTTTCAACATATTTGACCCCTGTGACCTTGAAAATAGGTGAAGGTCATTTATTTGAACAAACTTGGTAGACCTTCATCCCAGTTTGCTTCTGGCCAAATATCATCACCCTAGGCCTTTTGGTTATTAAGAAGAAGTCGTTTAAAGTAAAAGATTGACGCCGGCCCTTCGGGCCAGGTGAGCTAAAGATTAGTGATTAACCTACCAAATGAAATTTAGAATATTGGCAAACTCAAATAGCATATGATATCAGTAGGCTGCAATGTAATTAACAACTAGGACTCAAACTTAGTTTGAGTTAGACTTAAAATGATGGAGCAGAGACTTAGCTTGTGAACAATTAGATCTTTGGCCTAAAATCATAAATACTAAGAATTATATCTTTAAAAAAATAACTTTTCTTCAGAAAACAAATTCTGAAAACTTAAAACTAATCCTCCTCATTTTTGGTGTTATTGTGATCAAATTGCTTAACAAGTAATAGGGTCATCCTAGACTGTTACGCTTAGTACTGTCATCCTAGACTGTTACACTTAATACTGTCATCCTAGACTCTTACGCTTAGTATTGTCATCCTAGACTTTTACGTTTAGTACTGTCATCCTACACTGTTACACTTAGTACTGTCATCCTAGGCTGTGTTACACTTAGTACTTTCATCCTAGACTGTTACAATTAGTACTGTCATCCTAGCCTGTTACCCTTAGTACTGTCATCCTAGCCTGTTACCCTTAGTACTGTCATCCTAGAATGTGTTACGCTTAGTACTCTCATCCTAGACTGTTACGCTTAGTAATGTCATCCTAGACTGTTACTCTTAGTACTGTCATCCTAGAATGTGTTACGCTTAGTACTGGCATCCTAGACTGTTACGTTTAGTATTGTCATCCTAGACTTTTACACTTAGTACTTTCATCCTAGACTGTTACAATTAGTACTGTCATCCTAGGCTGTGTTACACTTAGTACTGTCATTCTAGACTGTTTTACACTTAGTACTGTCATTCTAGACTGTTTTACACTTAGTACTGTCATCCTAGATTGTTACGCTTAGTACTGGCATCCTAGACTGTTACGTTTAGTATTGTCATCCTAGACTGTTATTCTTAGTACTGTCATCCTACACTGTTACACTTAGTACTGTGATCCTAGACTGTGTTACGCTTAGTACTGGCATCCTAGACTGTTACGTTTAGTATTGTCATCCTAGACTGTTACACTTAATACTGTCATCCTAGACTTTTACGTTTAGTACTGTCATCCTAGCCTGTGTTACACTTAGTACTGCCATCCTAGACTGTGTTACAATTAGTATTGTCATCCTAGACTTTTACGTTTAGTACTGTCATCCTAGGCTGTGTTACACTTAGTACTGTGATCCTAGACTGTGTTACGCTTAGTACTGTCATCCTAGACTGTTATGCTTAGTACTGTCATCCTTGACTGTGTTACGCTTAGTACTGTCATCCTAGACTGTGTTACGCTTAGTACTGTCATCCTAGACTGTGTTACACTTGGTACTGTCATCCTAGACTGTGTTACGCTGAGTACTGTCATCCTAGACTGTGTTACTCTTAGTACTGTCATCCTAGACTGTGTTACACTTGGTACTGTCATCCTAGACTGTGTTACACTTGGTACTGTCATCCTAGACTGTGTTACACTTGGTACTGTCATCCTAGACTGTGTTACACTTGGTACTGTCATCCTAGACTGTGTTACCCTTAGTACTGTCATCCTAGACTGTGTTACGCTGAGTACTGTCATCCTAGACTGTGTTACGCTGAGTACTGTCATCCTAGACTGTGTTACGCTTAGTATTGTCATCCCTAACCCAGAAAGGTTTGTTTAGAATTGAACAAGTTAATCCTAGACTGTGTATAGAACTGTCATCCCTAAACCAGAAAGGTTTGTTTAGAATTGAACAAGTTAATCCTAGACTGTGTTACACTTAGTACTGTCATCACTAAACTAGAAAGGTTTGTTTAATATCTCACGTTTATAGAAATATTTTATGTCCTCAAAGTTTATGGTAATTTGAAAAGTGTCACACTTCAGAACTCAGATCAAGAATTTCCAACGGCTGAGTTTTTAACTTGCAAAACAGGTGAAATACAACACGATGTACAGACCTTCTAATCAAATACACAAAATGTATACATTTGTCACTAGAATCTGGGTTTTAATAAAAAAATCTGTAAAATTGGAAATTCTCATGCATGGAAATGTTTGCAATTGGTTCTGAAATCTATGTTTCTATATACTAGTATCTGTAATCTATGTTTCTATATACTAGTATCTGTAATCTATATTTCTATACACTAGTATCTGTAAGCTATATTTCTATATACTAGTATCTGTAAGCTATATTTCTATATACTAGTATCTGTAATCTATATTTCTATATACTAGTATCTGTAATCTATATTTCTATATACTAGTATCTGTAATCTATATTTCTATATACTAGTATCTGTAATCTATATTTCTATATACTAGTATCTGTAATCTATATTTCTATATACTAGTATCTGTAATCTATATTTCTATATACTAGTATCTGTAATCTATATTTCTATATACTAGTATCTGTAATCTATATTTCTATATACTAGTATCTGTAATCTATATTTCTATATACTAGTATCTGTAATCTATATTTCTATATACTAGTATCTGTAATCTATATTTCTATATACTAGTATCTGTAATCTATATTTCTATATACTAGTATCTGTAATCTATATTTCTATATACTAGTATCTGTAATCTATATTTCTATATACTAGTATCTGTAATCTATATTTCTATATACTAGTATCTGTAATCTATATTTCTATATACTAGTATCTGTAATCTATATTTCTATATACTAGTATCTGTAATCTATATTTCTATATACTAGTATCTGTAATCTATATTTCTATATACTAGTATCTGTAATCTATATTTCTATATACTAGTATCTGTAATCTATATTTCTATATACTAGTATCTGTAATCTATATTTCTATATACTAGTATCTGTAATCTATATTTCTATATACTAGTATCTGTAATCTATATTTCTATATACTAGTATCTGTAATCTATATTTCTATATACTAGTATCTGTAATCTATATTTCTATATACTAGTATCTGTAATCTATATTTCTATATACTAGTATCTGTAATCTATATTTCTATATACTAGTATCTGTAATCTATATTTCTATATACTAGTATCTGTAATCTATATTTCTATATACTAGTATCTGTAATCTATATTTCTATATACTAGTATCTGTAATCTATATTTCTATATACTAGTATCTGTAATCTATATTTCTATATACTAGTATCTGTAATCTATATTTCTATATACTAGTATCTGTAATCTATATTTCTATATACTAGTATCTGTAATCTATATTTCTATATACTAGTATCTGTAATCTATATTTCTATATACTAGTATCTGTAATCTATATTTCTATATACTAGTATCTGTAATCTATATTTCTATATACTAGTATCTGTAATCTATATTTCTATATACTAGTATCTGTAATCTATATTTCTATATACTAGTATCTGTAATCTATATTTCTATATACTAGTATCTGTAATCTATATTTCTATATACTAGTATCTGTAATCTATATTTCTATATACTAGTATCTGTAATCTATATTTCTATATACTAGTATCTGTAATCTATATTTCTATATACTAGTATCTGTAATCTATATTTCTATATACTAGTATCTGTAATCTATATTTCTATATACTAGTATCTGTAATCTATATTTCTATATACTAGTATCTGTAATCTATATTTCTATATACTAGTATCTGTAATCTATATTTCTATATACTAGTATCTGTAATCTATATTTCTATATACTAGTATCTGTAATCTATATTTCTATATACTAGTATCTGTAATCTATATTTCTATATACTAGTATCTGTAATCTATATTTCTATATACTAGTATCTGTAATCTATATTTCTATATACTAGTATCTGTAATCTATATTTCTATATACTAGTATCTGTAATCTATATTTCTATATACTAGTATCTGTAATCTATATTTCTATATACTAGTATCTGTAATCTATATTTCTATATACTAGTATCTGTAATCTATATTTCTATATACTAGTATCTGTAATCTATATTTCTATATACTAGTATCTGTAATCTATATTTCTATATACTAGTATCTGTAATCTATATTTCTATATACTAGTATCTGTAATCTATATTTCTATATACTAGTATCTGTAATCTATATTTCTATATACTAGTATCTGTAATCTATATTTCTATATACTAGTATCTGTAATCTATATTTCTATATACTAGTATCTGTAATCTATATTTCTATATACTAGTATCTGTAATCTATATTTCTATATACTAGTATCTGTAATCTATATTTCTATATACTAGTATCTGTAATCTATATTTCTATATACTAGTATCTGTAATCTATATTTCTATATACTAGTATCTGTAATCTATATTTCTATATACTAGTATCTGTAATCTATATTTCTATATACTAGTATCTGTAATCTATATTTCTATATACTAGTATCTGTAATCTATATTTCTATATACTAGTATCTGTAATCTATATTTCTATATACTAGTATCTGTAATCTATATTTCTATATACTAGTATCTGTAATCTATATTTCTATATACTAGTATCTGTAATCTATATTTCTATATACTAGTATCTGTAATCTATATTTCTATATACTAGTATCTGTAATCTATATTTCTATATACTAGTATCTGTAATCTATATTTCTATATACTAGTATCTGTAATCTATATTTCTATATACTAGTATCTGTAATCTATATTTCTATATACTAGTATCTGTAATCTATATTTCTATATACTAGTATCTGTAATCTATATTTCTATATACTAGTATCTGTAATCTATATTTCTATATACTAGTATCTGTAATCTATATTTCTATATACTAGTATCTGTAATCTATATTTCTATATACTAGTATCTGTAATCTATATTTCTATATACTAGTATCTGTAATCTATATTTCTATATACTAGTATCTGTAATCTATATTTCTATATACTAGTATCTGTAATCTATATTTCTATATACTAGTATCTGTAATCTATATTTCTATATACTAGTATCTGTAATCTATATTTCTATATACTAGTATCTGTAATCTATATTTCTATATACTAGTATCTGTAATCTATATTTCTATATACTAGTATCTGTAATCTATATTTCTATATACTAGTATCTGTAATCTATATTTCTATATACTAGTATCTGTAATCTATATTTCTATATACTAGTATCTGTAATCTATATTTCTATATACTAGTATCTGTAATCTATATTTCTATATACTAGTATCTGTAATCTATATTTCTATATACTAGTATCTGTAATCTATATTTCTATATACTAGTATCTGTAATCTATATTTCTATATACTAGTATCTGTAATCTATATTTCTATATACTAGTATCTGTAATCTATATTTCTATATACTAGTATCTGTAATCTATATTTCTATATACTAGTATCTGTAATCTATATTTCTATATACTAGTATCTGTAATCTATATTTCTATATACTAGTATCTGTAATCTATATTTCTATATACTAGTATCTGTAATCTATATTTCTATATACTAGTATCTGTAATCTATATTTCTATATACTAGTATCTGTAATCTATATTTCTATATACTAGTATCTGTAATCTATATTTCTATATACTAGTATCTGTAATCTATATTTCTATATACTAGTATCTGTAATCTATATTTCTATATACTAGTATCTGTAATCTATATTTCTATATACTAGTATCTGTAATCTATATTTCTATATACTAGTATCTGTAATCTATATTTCTATATACTAGTATCTGTAATCTATATTTCTATATACTAGTATCTGTAATCTATATTTCTATATACTAGTATCTGTAATCTATATTTCTATATACTAGTATCTGTAATCTATATTTCTATATACTAGTATCTGTAATCTATATTTCTATATACTAGTATCTGTAATCTATATTTCTATATACTAGTATCTGTAATCTATATTTCTATATACTAGTATCTGTAATCTATATTTCTATATACTAGTATCTGTAATCTATATTTCTATATACTAGTATCTGTAATCTATATTTCTATATACTAGTATCTGTAATCTATATTTCTATATACTAGTATCTGTAATCTATATTTCTATATACTAGTATCTGTAATCTATATTTCTATATACTAGTATCTGTAATCTATATTTCTATATACTAGTATCTGTAATCTATATTTCTATATACTAGTATCTGTAATCTATATTTCTATATACTAGTATCTGTAATCTATATTTCTATATACTAGTATCTGTAATCTATATTTCTATATACTAGTATCTGTAATCTATATTTCTATATACTAGTATCTGTAATCTATATTTCTATATACTAGTATCTGTAATCTATATTTCTATATACTAGTATCTGTAATCTATATTTCTATATACTAGTATCTGTAATCTATATTTCTATATACTAGTATCTGTAATCTATATTTCTATATACTAGTATCTGTAATCTATATTTCTATATACTAGTATCTGTAATCTATATTTCTATATACTAGTATCTGTAATCTATATTTCTATATACTAGTATCTGTAATCTATATTTCTATATACTAGTATCTGTAATCTATATTTCTATATACTAGTATCTGTAATCTATATTTCTATATACTAGTATCTGTAATCTATATTTCTATATACTAGTATCTGTAATCTATATTTCTATATACTAGTATCTGTAATCTATATTTCTATATACTAGTATCTGTAATCTATATTTCTATATACTAGTATCTGTAATCTATATTTCTATATACTAGTATCTGTAATCTATATTTCTATATACTAGTATCTGTAATCTATATTTCTATATACTAGTATCTGTAATCTATATTTCTATATACTAGTATCTGTAATCTATATTTCTATATACTAGTATCTGTAATCTATATTTCTATATACTAGTATCTGTAATCTATATTTCTATATACTAGTATCTGTAATCTATATTTCTATATACTAGTATCTGTAATCTATATTTCTATATACTAGTATCTGTAAGCTATATTTCTATATACTAGTATCTGTAATCTATGTTTCTATATACTAGTATCTGTAATCTATATTTCTATATACTAGTATCTGTAATCTATATTTCTATGTACTAGTATCTGTAATCTATATTTCTATACACTAGTATCTGTAATCTATATTTCTATATACTAGTATCTGTAATCAATTTAGAAATACTTGCATGCAGATAGTATCCACTTTTACAGTATCAAGTTTCATCAAAGATCCTATTCCGTCTTTTCATATTGCAGAGTTATCTGCTCTTGTGAGCAGATATTGATTGTTACCTCATTAGTTTGCGTGAGAAAATTTTATTGTTTTATCAAAAAAATGATGATGTTACTATCACAAACAAATGCCGTAACAATCAATGCCTGCTATCAAGAGCAGATAACTCGGCAATACGAAAAGACGGAATAACAAGCTATGTCAAAGTATGGATTTAAATAAACTGGGGTCTACCCGGTATAAAGTGTTTTAATATGTGAAAAATATACACAATAATAGTCAAGTACAATATGGAATAGCTTTTTATTACTTCTAATACATGTTAAGATATTTGTCAGATTGAGCAAAATTTAAACATTCACAGGAATTAAATAAAATGTAAATTAGCATGATCCAAGCTTTTTCAATTGACAGTTACCAGGTAACAGCGGGTTCTTTATTCACACGTATAAAACTCCACTGTGGGAATACATGATATGTTGGTAATGTGGAATGTATCAAATCTCCGAGTACCCTTACAGAGGAGACCACGTTACAGCTCTCTAATAGGTTCACTCTGTCGTATATATTAATTCATCTTTAACATGTTTTTTTGCCATTCATCAATAAATACATTTTTCTATATCAACGAGTTAGATATTGTACCATGCCTAGGGTTTTTATAAGTCACCTTTCTATCGTACCAGTAGATCGAACTTAACACTGGTAAACAGAATAGATAAAAGGACCACAATAATTAATTCATTTTCACAAACTACAATTCTTTATCATAAATCTATTTAACTTTGGATTTTAACCAATTACCAGGTCACCTTCAGATTAAAGTTTTTCTATAAATAGTCACTTTCAGATTTTATATCTATTCTAATTTGGGTTATAGAACTAAAATAGTCATCTTCATATCATACAACATTTTCCTATATCTCGTCAACGTTGGATTAAAGAAGCTTTTTGCTAGGTAGCAATAAATTAATTCACATTGAAAGCACTGAAACATAAATGTCACTTTAAAAAACGTAGGAAAACAGAAGCATTATATCGGACAGTCAAGGAACACATACAGGCAACACTTCCCACCGGAGGTTACTAGGTACAAAGATTTGTGAATAAGTTTTGGCATATAAAGGAGGAAGCCATTGTTTAGTCTTCTAATCATCCCAATCATCATCGTCATCTACATCATCTTCATCGTCATCATCATCGTCATCTACAAAGTAAAAACATACAATAGAAATATACAGTGATACTCTTCATTATTTTTGTAATATGTGTTTCATATTAAGTGATCAACCTGTCTTAACTGACACCTGGAGTATCAGGACATCTGTCTATTAAGGACAAATCAACAGACAGAAAGGGAACAAATATAATGACCACGACAACGGAACAACTGTATGACACAGATTATAAAGGACGGAGAAATCTTGGCAGAAGAGGACATTATCCCAAATACTCTTTTATCGGAATAAATAGGGGCAGACTAGGACACTTATCACACATTTGTATAGTCCTTTGTGATGCAATGTTTTTTTATTTGATTTTAATTCTAGGAATGACTTTTTTTTTAAATTTAAATTTTAGGAATGACAAAGTATATTAGAAAACATGAAAACACTGCCCTTACAATTTACTATGGAGCTTTACACCAGTTTATTGTTATTGTGACTTACCCGAGCCCTGGATGTGTTTCTGTCTGTTGGCCAGGGCCCGAGCCAGGGCGCCCACTATACCTCCCGAAGCCTCCTGCTGTTGAGCTGACTTCTCATCAGCTGGATCAACCTGTCAACATCAATAAATTTCATGAGGCCTATTCCACAAAAATATTTCCTTCACAATCACTGATAACTATTAATTATTAAGGTCTCCTTCTTCCTTCTGTATATTCATGTCTGGAACTGCTGGGAGTGCGAGACAACATGTTTTATTAAATATAAAGACCTTACTGTATTTACATAACTTTCATGAATGTTTAATGGTACGCGAAACTCATCATAAAGTTAAAACTGTACATTCAATTCTTATTCTTCAGAAATTCCTGCCATGTCACGTAAGCTTAACTATACCAAAATTTAACAGGAATGGTTTGCCAGTATAATTTATTATTAAAACTTATTAAGTTTCAATTTTGATTTTTAAAACTCATGTAAGTACCATATGCGTATAAAATATTAAGACATTATCGAAAAATAAAAATCATCAAAATTTAACTAAAATGCTCTGCATTGGGGTTACTACCATTATCATACACGTTCTCAGGAAATCTGACCTATGCACCTGCAATAATGGAATAAATTATCACAACACGTAGAGATCATGCTGCTCACGTGTTTGAGGTTTTTGCCGGAGCGGATAGCGCTGAGGAGGTCGCCTCTGGCATCAGGTGCTGCTGCTGGCCTGTCTTCAGGGATCACGTTCTTCAGACTTCTACCTTTTTGGATCTGGTCCAATAAGGCATTCCGTGTTGTATCGCCACCACCACCAGAGGGCGGTGTAGGCATCCCCTGTCCACCCATCATAGGGGGAGGTGGAGGAGCAGCGGGAGCCGTAGGAGGTGGTGGAGGAGGGGGTGGGGGAGGGGGTCCACCCGAGGAAGGAGGTGTTGGGAATCCAGTTGAGGGGGGAGGTGGAGGTGGTCCCATGGATGGTTTCACAGGCGGAGGAGGAGGGTGAAAGCCTGTGTTTTGAGGAGGAGGGGGTGGTGGAGCACCAAGATTCCGAGGACCCCTGTTAGGCGGGGGTGGAGGAGGTGCCTGGTGAGCTCTGGAAGGAGGAGGTGGAGCTGCTGGGCCGGGCCGGGATGGTGGAGGTGGGGCGCGACCTGCTGTCCGTTGGGGTGGGACTGCAGGCGGGGCTGCTGTTAAGTGAAAAGAAAAGTTGGTTCAGTTAGAATTCCCCAAACATCATTATAATGTTTTTTTAACACTGACATGGTGGTTACACTATAGAACCATCAGCACTATTCATATTATCTGTTCATGTAAAAAGAAGTAGCAAGGAATTGAATATCCTGTAAATATTTCCTAGCCTTAAAACAAATTATAAGACTTTTAAATTTATATCCTTAATTCTAAATAAGTGTATTACTAAAATCGTTACGACATGGTATGAAAACAGATCAGGAAATGTAACATAATTCACTAGTGTATCATTTTATTCAGATTCTAAATATAACTGAAAAGCTTAAGTACTAAACATCTAAAATGAAAACAAATTTATAACTCACTTGACTCCTGTTACCTTGAAATTGTAAAGGTCATTTACTTAAACAAACTTTATATGACACCACCTCAGCAGGCTACATAATAATTATCATGACCCTAGATCTTCCATCTTCATTTGGGAGAGGGGTGTGTTTAAATATGAAAATGTAAATATTTCATATAATAGGAGCAACACCCTCTTGTTTATAATGATCTGGGGTGTTTGGTCACGGAGTGGAGAACTTGTCTCACCTGAGGGGGCGTCTGGCGGGGGCCTGGACGCCATCTCTGCCTTGACCGCGTCTATACCTCCATGTTGTTCCACAAAGTCGTAGATGAAGTCGACAGTTTCTTTATCCACCACCTCGTTCTCGTCTATACCCACGCTCTCAAACAGACCCTTCATGTCGGGCTCCAGGTTGTTCATCTGTGGATATAGGACCTCATGTCACACCAGTTCATCATCAAACATGTCAAAAGTTCAAAGTGTTAAGGTCAAAGTTGATACACCCTTATGTCCTTGAGATTTCAATGTGTGGCACTGTCATGTTGTCTTTGAGAAGAGCCTCAATAACCTCAATCAATACACCTCTGATTTAGTTTAAACTCCAAATCCTGACACCAAACTCCTCTTTTAACAACACATTTATCTAGATCTCTTACCCAACGTCCTACATCCGTCCCCCCAACCCCCCCACCCCTATCCCATCCCCCCTACAAACAAACAAAGCCACCATTTAACCCTACACTTGCCACATTACACATCACCAAATTAACAACAAGTTATAACGGTCCTGTACATTGACAGCTTTTCGCCCAGTCCAACTTTCGCCCTTTGCCTGTGAAATCCAAATTCGCCAAGTGTTGATTTCGCCTTTCACATTTAATAATCATGTAAATAATGTTGTTGAGTATATGTTTGCTGTAGTGATAAATTTGCCCTCATTCCAGAAATAAGGCGAACATTTCCTAGTATACAGTAGTTGTTTGGACCTTCCATTAAACCATCCCGACCACCACCTCACAATATTCCATCATAATGTTTTTCCCGGTCCAAAATCCCTGAATGAAATGAGCTGCCAGCTGACTGACTAACTAAAAGTAAAGGTATCGTGGGCACGATACCTTTACTCTCCTGGCCTACTTACATCAAATCCCTTGTCAGGATCCCAGCCAACATGGCTGACGTGCCTGAAGTCTGTTGGCGTACTAATGTCCTCCTTGGTCAGTTTCTTTTTCTTGTCTTTCTCCTTGCTCTTGCCCTTATTGCCCTTGGAAATGGTCTCTTTGCCGCTCGTCTTGTTCAAGTTAACATCCACCGGCGACAGAGGGGGGTTAGAGTCTGAGGTAAAAGGTCACCGTTAAATAAGGAATATTGAGCTAAAATACCACAGGTTGATCAGGTTATCTAGAGTGTTTGGTCACGTTTTAAGCTTTATTTCTGAAATACACCCGAGTTGTGAAAAAAAAAAATCACAAAATACTGATCAATCTTGCCCTCAATACACACTTTTGAAATACCCTAAAATATAAGGCTTTAGGATATCAACGAACATCAAGTTTAGGATAACATGTCCAAGTCACAAGTAAGTACAGACTTATCATGTTAGGTCCTAAACCATCATATAGTTTGGAAATTTGGCAGTCCATGGTAATAAACCTATATTTGAGTAAAACCCTCGATACCATTTCTCATTTATAGCTTTCCCGTCAGAAGTGACTGTGGAACACAAAGTCTACTACAGTGATAAAACCTTTGAACCTCTAATAAAACATCTTTATAACAGATATGTCACATGCCATTTGGACAGGGTGTACATAAATTGTAAATATCAGTGTTTGAATATCGCGCGCTTTCCAGCCAGGTAACTTTAACAGGTAAGTTACGCATGCGCTAATAAGTGTACTACAGGTGAGAAGGGCGGACATTACGGGTGCGGACCGTGTAGTGAATGTTGGAGCGCAAATAGCTGCTTGCGGTAAGTTTAAACTTGTTTCAGTTTTATCAGATTTATTATAACAAATGTATTGATTCATATATAGGCGTTGGACCTTATAAGTGCTGTATAAAGGTGTATTTTACCTGGTATGAATGTATGCGTACCCGGTACTGTGAGTGCACGGGGTGTGTATATATGCGTGTGTATGGGACCAGGTAAAGCGTGAACAATAGCACTGTTAGCTTTGTTCAGCATAATGAAATGTTTAGTGCTAGCATTACTGCTTAAATACTATATATAACCAGTTCAGATATATATTTTATTGTCTTAATCAATAATTGTAATTAAATAGTATACCAGTATAATACTATCGTTACGTGTATAATAGCTATTTAATTAAGGCATACGTATATTGTAGCTTTTCGTCCTTGGGCCGTCGACGTTCGTGTAACGGAAGGCCAAATACAGATGGTCATTTTGGTACTCCACAACTATCGGATCCCGATGACGTGATACTGAACGTTCCCAGAGAAACCCTTCACCTACATATATACCTACCTGTACTTGTGTGGTCATGGAGAGGGTAAAGCCTAATACCCTTGTCTTTGGCTGGTCTTGTGACCTATTATATAATTACTGTATATACTTACCTGGACCTGTGTGGCCGTGCAGAGGGTAACACTTTATACCCGTACATTGGACTGGTCTGTGTGACCTGTGTCCAACAAGTCTGTGTGACTGAGTGTTGACTGGTTTGAGTGACCTGCTGTTGACTGGTCTGTGTGACCTGTTTATGTACCGGCTGGATCTGTGTGAACCGCTACATTCTATATGTGTTTGTGAGCTTGGAGAGGACTTCACTGAGATTGGACAAGTCTAAGGGAGGACGGCGTCATCAACATTGGAGACGACCCAACAGCGTCCAACAAGCTACAGAGACTTTAGGGTGTTGATATGGCATTTTGTATTATTAGTTAGTTATATATATGTACATATTACATGTCATTCGTTAGCGAGTTGATAGTGTGAGAGAGAGCCATTCTGATTTTGTGTGATGAATATTGGATATTATGTACTTATTATGCATTGTAAATACATTGTATATACTGTTTTAACCGTGGTTTGCTTTATGTTCTAGGAAACCAGTATTTAATCAATCCCGATCGGTTCTCGTTACAAGATACATGTGCAAGTTTTCCAAGTATAAACAAGATACTACTGAAGCCTTGACTGACTGGGGTTACTTACTGTTTATACTTGACTGACTGGGGTTACTTACTGTTTATACTTGACTGACTGGGGTTACTTACTGTTTATACTTGACTGACTGGGGTTACTTACTGTTTATACTTGACTGACTGGGGTTACTTACTGTTTATACTTGACTGACTGGGGTTACTTACTGTTTATACTTGACTGACTGGGGTTACTTACTGTTTATACTTGACTGACTGGGGTTACTTACTGTTTATACTTGACTGACTGGGGTTACTTACTGTTTATACTTGACTGACTGGGGTTACTTACTGTTTATACTTGACTGACTGGGGTTACTTACTGTTTATACTTGACTGACTGGGGTTACTTACTGTTTATACTTGACTGACTGGGGTTACTTACTGTTGATAGAAGGAGGGGGAGATGACACGCCTCCCTGGTTCTGATTTCTGTTATTGTTTATACTTGACTGACTGGGGTTACTTACTGTTGATAGAAGGAGGGGGAGATGACCCGCCTCCCTGGTTCTGATTTCTGTTATTGTTTATACTTGACTGACTGGGGTTACTTACTGTTGATAGAAGGAGGGGGAGATGACCCGCCTCCCTGGTTCTGATTTCTGTTATTGTTTATACTTGACTGACTGGGGTTACTTACTGTTGATAGAAGGAGGGGGAGATGACCCGCCTCCCTGGTTCTGATTTCTGTTATTGTTTATACTTGACTGACTGGGGTTACTTACTGTTGATAGAAGGAGGGGGAGATGACCCGCCTCCCTGGTTCTGATTTCTGTTATTGTTTATACTTGACTGACTGGGGTTACTTACTGTTGATAGAAGGAGGGGGAGATGACCCGCCTCCCTGGTTCTGATTTCTGTTATTGTTTATACTTGACTGACTGGGGTTACTTACTGTTGATAGAAGGAGGGGGAGATGACCCGCCTCCCTGGTTCTGATTTCTGTTATTGTTTATACTTGACTGACTGGGGTTACTTACTGTTGATAGAAGGAGGGGGAGATGACCCGCCTCCCTGGTTCTGATTTCTGTTATTGTTTATACTTGACTGACTGGGGTTACTTACTGTTGATAGAAGGAGGGGGAGATGACCCGCCTCCCTGGTTCTGATTTCTGTTATTGTTTATACTTGACTGACTGGGGTTACTTACTGTTGATAGAAGGAGGGGGAGATGACACGCCTCCCTGGTTCTGATTTCTGTTATTGTTTATACTTCCCTGCTGATTCTTCTTCTTTTCTGAAACACCAATCAATTTTGAGGAGTAAAATTAATATTTGAAACGAGTAAAATCAATATTTAAAGCATAAAAGATTGCTTTTCCAACAAAAAATTAACATATATATTTCCATTTGCTCTGCATTGCCACTATATAACCTAACCAAACAAGATAGAAAGATATCAGATCATAATTCTCACATAGAACATGTTTGTGACGTCGTGACTAAATAACGTTGTTTTGACTGACGTCACTATATTAAGTTAGTATTGACGTGAAGAAAAAATAACAATGCACATTCTTTGTGGTAACCCTACCGTGCTACTGGATTAAAAAACCCAATTGATCAACGTAATTCCCAACAATTAATGTAGTTATGTTGTATAAAATGTGAATATCCTCACGGTGGAATATATAGATTAAATTGTTGAAAATTAAATTGATGATTTTGTGCTTATTTCCATGACCTATATTTTTTTGCCGGGAACGGTCGCAAGTTTTTGTGACATCACAAGAACAGTTCCAATTGACAGATGTCCCGAAATTAGACTTTGAAATGTGATAACAGGTCGGATATTAGTAAAAACTTGAATTAAAAATGGAAATTAAAGTATTACACTGCTTTCTTTGGAAAGTTATTGTCCCATAACTCTCACAGGATTATAGGACAATGTACCTTTGGTGAAAAGAGGAGTATACACTCACTCATGCCATATTATATAATGCATACCTGTAAACAATCCCCAATCCACTTATTTTCACTTTGTCAAACATTTGTGTATAGGAGTTACCTCCCTTGTCTTATATCTACACTATTGTGTTCCTACTCCAACCTAGTGTTGTCGAAACCTTCTGCACTAAAGTACTTCAATATGGATAGAAAAATAAGGGTGAAGGTCTCTGGTATCATTGTGTGACAGTATGAGGAGATGAAGGTGAGGACAGGGTCAAAGAGGTTAACATTTAACATATGATGTAATAGCACTTGAAATTGCGAACAGAGGTTAATTAAGATACCATCAGGTTTGACATATGGCAGCAGTATATCAAAGATACACTGTATGGTCAAATGTACCTACAATTGTATATGTCAAAAACATTGAGACCAAGAAAACCTGAACAGTCAGATAATATGAATGTTCGAAATATTCCAGTATAAACATGTGGAAAAAAAAGTTAAAGGATAAAAAATATAAAGAATAAATGGTCATACAGTAAAAAATGTAGAGATACATATTATTACATACCACAGGAGTAATAAAGAATGATTGTGTAACACAATGTTCCTTACCGAGTCTCCTCTGATGGCGCTCCATCAACTTCGACTCAACAGCATTTTTGAATTTAAAGGCTTCATCTTCACTTGCAAAGTTAAGACCTGCCTGTACATCCTACAATGTCATATTGAATTGGTAAGTTACTGTACATCACACAAGGTCATACTACAAGGTCATATAGAATTGGTAAATATTTATACATCATACAAGGTCATATAGAATTGGTAAGTAACTATATATCCTACAATGTCATATAGAATTGGTAAGTAACAGTACATCACACAAGGTCATACTACAAGGTCATATATAATTGGTAAGTAACAGTACATCCTACAAGGTCATATACAATTGGTAAGTAACTATACATCCTACAACATCATATAGAATTGGTAAGTAACAGTACATCACACAAGGTCATACTACAAGGTCATATAGAATTGGTAAGTAACTATACATCCTAAAAGGTCATATAGAATTGGTAAGGAACAGTACATCACACAAGGTCATACTACAAGGTCATATAGAGTTGGTAAGTAACAGTACATCCTACAAGGTCATATAGAATTGGTAAGTGACATTACATCCTACAATGTCATATTGAATTGGTAAGTAACAGTACATCCTACAAGGTCATATAGAATTGGTAAGTAACTATACATCCTAAAAGGTCATATAGAATTGGTAAGTAACAGTACATCACACAAGGTCATACTACAAGGTCATATATAATTGGTAAGTAACAGTACATCCTAGAAGGTCATATAGAATTGGTAAGTGACATTACATCATACGATGTCATATTGAATTGGTAAGTAACAGTACATCACACAAGGTCATCCTACAAGGTCATATAGAATTGGTAAGTGACATTACATCCTGCAATGTCATATTGAATTGGTAAGTAACAGTACATCACACAAGGTCATCCTACAAGGTCATATAGAATTGGGAAGTAACTATACATCCTAAAAGGTCTTATAGAATTGGTAAGTAACAGTACACCCTACAAGGTCATATAGAATTGGTGAGTAACAGTACATCCTACAAGGTCCTATAGAATTGGTAAGTAACTATATATCCTACAATGTCATATAGAAAGAATTGGTAAGTGACATTACATCATACGATGTCATATTGAATTGGTAAGTAACAGGACATCCTACAAGGTCATATAGAACTGGTAAGTGACATTACATCCTACAATGTCATTTATACTTGACTGACTGGGGTTTCTTACTGTTTATACTTGACTGACTGGGGCTACTTACTGTTGATAGAAGGAGGGGGAGATGACCCGCCTCCCTGGATCTGATTTCTGTTATTGTTTATAGTTGACTGACTGGGGTTACTTACTGTTGATAGAAGGAGGAAGAGATGACACGACTCCCTGGTTCTGATTTCTGTTATTGTTTATACTTGACTGACTGGGGTTACTTACTGTTGATAGAAGGAGG
>NW_018480060.1:112004-136665 GCF_002113885.1 Mizuhopecten yessoensis | reverse complement strand
TATATCCTACAAGGTCATATAGAATTGGTAAGTAACTATATATCCTACAAGATCATATAGAATTGGTAAGTAACTATATGTCCTACAAGGTCATATAGAATTGGTAAGTAACTATATATCCTACAAGGTCATATAGAATTGGTAAGTAACTATATATCCTACAAGGTCATATAGAATTGGTAAGTAACTATATATCCTACAAGGTCATATAGAATTGGTAAGTAACTATATATCCTACAAGGTCATATAGAATTGGTAAGTAACTATATATCCTACAAGGTCATATAGAATTGGTAAGTAACTATATATCCTACAAGGTCATATAGAATTGGTAAGTAACTATATATCCTACAAGGTCATATAGAATTGGTAAGTAACTATATATCCTACAAGGTCATATAGAATTGGTAAGTAACTATATATCCTACAAGGTCATATAGAATTGGTAAGTAACTATATATCCTACAAGGTCATATAGAATTGGTAAGTAACTATATATCCTACAAGGTCATATAGAATTGGTAAGTAACTATATATCCTACAAGGTCATATAGAATTGGTAAGTAACTATATATCCTACAAGGTCATATAGAATTGGTAAGTAACTATATATCCTACAAGGTCATATAGAATTGGTAAGTAACTATATATCCTACAAGGTCATATAGAATTGGTAAGTAACTATATATCCTACAAGGTCATATAGAATTGGTAAGTAACTATATATCCTACAAGGTCATATAGAATTGGTAAGTAACTATATATCCTACAAGGTCATATAGAATTGGTAAGTAACTATATATCCTACAAGGTCATATAGAATTGGTAAGTAACTATATATCCTACAAGGTCATATAGAATTGGTAAGTAACTATATATCCTACAAGGTCATATAGAATTGGTAAGTAACTATATATCCTACAAGGTCATATAGAATTGGTAAGTAACTATATATCCTACAAGGTCATATAGAATTGGTAAGTAACTATATATCCTACAAGGTCATATAGAATTGGTAAGTAACTATATATCCTACAAGGTCATATAGAATTGGTAAGTAACTATATATCCTACAAGGTCATATAGAATTGGTAAGTAACTATATATCCTACAAGGTCATATAGAATTGGTAAGTAACTATATATCCTACAAGGTCATATAGAATTGGTAGGTAACTATATATCCTACAAGGTCATATAGAATTGGTAAGTAACTATATATCCTACAAGGTCATATAGAATTGGTAAGTATTTATACATCCTACAAGGTCATATAGAATTGGTAAGTAACTATATATCCTACAAGGTCATATAGAATTGTACTTTACCAGATCAAGCCCCCAAACAGGGGAGGAACCCCACTTACTTCTGCCTCAAATGTGTGGAAGTATTCCCTCGGTGCCTTGTACCGAAACTGGTTGTAGATTTCTTGTTCCCAAATCATCTGGTTCTTCTGTAATATACATTAAAATAAACATCACTTTAAATGTGTGTTGATTTTAATTTTCCATGTACATTCATTTTAATGAAACAAAGCATAAAAATGATAATGATAAAGTGTATTTTGAAAAAGTCCTAATGTTGTTACCCACTAAACTGGGATGATTTTGGCTGCTTGATTTTAATTCATGAAGAAATTTTTCATAATTAAGTTGAAATTTGATCTCACTGAGAAATAAAATATTTTTTGGGGCTGAAATTTCATGGTTTACCGTCAAAATACCATACATTGGGTACATGAATGTGTAGAGTACCACCTAAAATGGAGAATTGCTTTATATCAAATTTGTGGGTGAAAGACATTAAAAACCCACAAAAATTAGTAATTTCACAGTATCATTAAATAGACCTCTTTTACCTTCTTCATGTATAAATATATTCAGATGAGGTGTGTATATATATATCCAGTTTTACCCCCTGACAGAAAATTATGTTTTCTCAACAATTATCCCTGTCCTTCCCAGGAGTACAGATAGTCTATTTTATTTTACAAGGGACACAAAAGTCTGACAAAAAGGTTACATACATCTATAAAAAAAAAAAAATCCAAATCTTTTATTTTAGTCTATTTTTTTCATTAACAAAGGAAGGTATAGTAAGCTTTGTCTTCACTTTTATGCACAGATAAAAAAGTTGAACAACCAATCTTGTATCGCTGAATGCCGACATCTGTAATATCACTTTTATCACATCATGTTTTAATCATTACTGCATGGCTTCCTCATTTTTAAACAATTAAATTTGACGTTGAACATCTTGTATTGACAATGACAGAATTTGATAATTTGAAATAACTTTGAAATGTAGCACTAGATTAAATTACATATATTTACATCGATCTACACTAGTGTTATGTCCCGTTTGCTATAATTTCTGTCAGTACGTACAATTGCATACAGACTTTTTTTAATGCTACAAGTATTGTAATAAAGGAGTGAAGTCACTGATAACAGATTTCTGTAAAAGTATTTCAGGTTTTACTATTTCAATAAAATCCCTATACATATAAATTTATCTAAATACATATAGATATGCATTTTACATTAAAACTGTACAAACATCTGCAGAATAAAAATGATAACAGATCTTCTGTCATTTCTCCTCCATACAACACATGTGATGTACCAGCATGCGGTGATCTACCATGTGATCTACCACGGGGCTGAATCGTTTAACTCATTCACCCCTGAAATTTTATAATGAACCATTCCAACCTTTGAATCGGAAGAGCTCAAATGTGTCTCCAGGGGTCGATGAGTTAATGTCTGTATCAGGACAAACTTTTTATCAGGTGATGGATAAGGCCCTGTGATGTATAATAAGCTATAATTAAGCTGAGTGTTTAAATATTCATCCTTATATGTCAAAACTAATCACTCAAAACCCATTTATTCACACCTGCTGTTTTGATAATATGGCAATGAACATTTTAATTTACATCCTGAGCGATATAACTTTCAAGCTGATGGATGGTTTTACCAAAATTGATATTCTTCAACTCAAATCTAAATCAAACTCAGAAGTATTATTCTGGTCAGTTACGTCATTACTTGCCTTGACATGGGTTGATAATCACGATAATCTATCTTACAGTATGGTTTCTGTCTGGGCCAAATATACTTACTCAAATATTGCATGTACACGTTACAAAACATAACTTAAAACTATTTCATGAATGACAAAAAAGCCTTTGTTAAGTGTGGATTGCATGCATGTTATAAATAGCTATATAGATGGCCAGCACAAAAATCCCTGAGGCGTGTAATAGCTATTTCTGTCAGACGGTATCTCCGGTAGACGTGACGTGGCCTGTCGTGTACATGTTATACCTGTCGAGTGCATGTCTTACACAATTAAAGTACACCAGCTGTAATTTAATACTTACAATCAAAACAGAGAATCTCAATGTTTACAGGTTTTTCCTCTATTTTTTGGAAAATTTATGTCATGTAATCAAATAATTTTGAAATTTGCATGTAGCTGAAATGTTAACTATTAAATATTTATCAAAGGTATGTACCTAGATATTTACATCCATTTATCTTTACTGTGTGTTACAAACATGTACAGGTAGTCTTTCCTGTTGTAGTATGTAGGAGATTGGACATAGATCAGGTGTCAGAATCCAGTCGAGAATCTATTAATCATCTTATAGTATTTAATACAAGTGTTATATTTCTTGGGGTCTGACAGTCTACTAATTTAAACAATACATGTATATAAATGCAACAGATGTGAACAAGAGGCCCAATGGGCCTGTACTGCTCACCGGTTGTTCATGTCTCACATAATTATGTCACCTTCAAAGAGTTTCAATATAAAATCTATTTACTAGGTAGATATCATTACACTACACATTATAGATCCTTGTTGTAAGATTTTATTACTTCACACCTTATGAATCTTCATTAGAAGAGTTTAACTTACACTAATGTGACTATAGCAGTCAGTCAAGGTCATTCATGCAGATTCCAAAGTTCATATCACTTAAGAATCAGGACAAATATTATAACCATACATATATATATATCTCAATTATTCACAAAGATTTAAAGGTTTGAACACATTTGAACTTTGTGACCTTGAAAGTATGTCAATGCCACTCATTTGAACAAACATAAGAGCTCTTTATCCCTACGTACTAGTGGTCTGATATCATCCTAGCCCTCTTGGTCATTAAGACTAAGATGTTAGAAAGTTCCCATGTGACCTTGATAGTGGCCATGGGTCAAGACAATTTATTTGTACAAACTGGATAGCCCTTCATCCAAGCATGCTTCTTGCTAAATATCATCACCCTAGGCTTCTTAGATGTTTAAATGAATTTGTTTAAACCAAACAGTTGATGCCAGCTGGATGGCAGACACCATATCGCAGCACACATGCAAGCTTGTCAGGCCCAAAAGGCGAAAGTGGTACAAATATTTCTGGTCAGACTGGGATTTGAACCTGAGTGCTCCAAACTCCAGATTGAGACTACTGTGTATATCAACTGATCATGAGCTATCATGATCAGGTCCCTGGGATCTAGCCAGTCCCATCCCATGATCAGGTCCCTGGGATCTAGCTGGTCCCTGGGATCTAGCTGGTCCCTGGGATCTAGCCAGTCCCATCCCATGATCAGGTCCCTGGGATCTAGCCAGTCCCATCACACTTTAGTGTTTACTAATTTACATAATAATTTCTAGGTGTTTACTTTAATTAGCATCTGTAATATATCACAACAATTTACATATATTGTACCAGATAATTAACATATTTTGAAATATTGCCAAGAAAATCAAAAAGACATTGGTCTGTTAGCTACAATTAAGGTATGCATGTCATTATTTCACAAGTACACAATTACCATAGTCAAGATTGTATGTTCATGACTAAATGGAATATTTTTTTAATAATATGTGCACCTGAGGAGCCATTAATTATATGTGTCATAATACACAGGTATTTAGTTCAACAGTGTCAATGGAATTCTGCGAGCTGTGTTTAAATTGAGCCTGGGAAGACATTCCTCACGCTACACACGACAATCCCTCGCAGACATTGTGTAACATTCCATTGTGTTATTTGTTAGCAAGACAATTTCCGCCTTTTTTACACCAGGTATGAGGAAGGTGCCTAGGTAGATATATATTTGGGTATTTTCAGTTGGCAAGGTAGACTGTGAGTTGAACATAACCGGCTAGGCATCATGTGCGGGTTACACAAGGGCAATTATATTACTGTCTTTATATAATACTCCTTAATAACCGAGAGGCCCATGGGCCTTAACGGTCACCTGAGTCCTACAGTATTTATTTTTGATGTTGAAATATGTACCAATTTGAGTAAAAAATAGTTAAGTATAACGTTAACTTAAGTTTGTCAGGACCATGATCTGATCATTCCTAGACCAAGTTTCAGTTAAGTCGGCCTATTAAAACTTGTTTTTAAGTTTGAAATAGTTATTTTCAAAATGGCAGCAGTGGCAGCCATTTTGGATTTCTGATCGACCCAAAAAATAATAACACTTTGTCAGGATCATGAGTCGATCATTCCTATTAAGTTTCAGTTTAAACGGCCCAGCAGAACTTGACTTTAAGTTTGAAATAGTTTTTCAAAATGGCGGCCATGTCAGCCATATTGGATTTCTGATCGACCAAAACAAAACAACACTAAAGCTCAGGTGACCTAAAAAATGACAATTGTATATTGTTTTGTTTTTTTTAATTTATTGCCATTGGTATTTACTATTTATATTGTTAATTTATACATTTTTTTAATAGCATGGCAGGTTTTAATTGTACTTTGACATTTGCTTTGAAGCTTAGTGCTAGAGGGATAATCCCTTTCGCTCAATTAATAGAGAGACGGGCTAATATAAGCTAGGAAGCTGCTGGGAGTTACTTGTCCAATCACTACTATGGATTTTTTTGTCACTAAATAAAGTTAACATAGGAAATATTGTATATTTAACAAAGTCTGAGCTCCAATGGAGCCAATATTTCATGAGTTCAACATGGTAAAGAAAAAAACAAAGAAGAAATGATTTCAAAATGAGAGTTTTAATCTGAATTTAATACAATTGATTTCCTCAGAAAGAATGAACAAAGATTGTAACAAATGATAGATTATCTTTTTGTCACTAAGTAATAGAAGGTTAAAAGGAAACAACAGGGGACAGACCTGACATTTACCTCCCGATAACATCGCATGGCAGACGCCACGCTTGTATAGATCACCTCAAAGCAGCTCACCACCATTGGTTGTTGTTCTGTCATTTCCATTTTTGGAATGTGTCGCCTCAGGCTACAGTTTTTTTTTATCAATGTAGACAGTTTTTGTTTCAATGTATTATGAGATACTTAGTAGACCAGTGATAAATCACTTGTGTGTCGACCCCTCTTATTTCTGACTTGTGGACATAACTATCAGAATCTCACCAGTCTTCTGTGCAGGTTTTACTTGTACAACATGCATTTACTCACAAAACTGACAGCTTAATTCTATCAACATTATGACAAAAACCATTCATAATAAAAAAAATCTCTTTGAGCAATTTCTGTTTTCTGCAGAATTATGTAACCTTTTAATACTAAGTTTTATTCATTACACATAAACAGTGTCAAATATCATCAAACCCACAAACCATTTTAAATAAGCTAGAGATGGCCCCGAGACAACATCATTACATTTATGTGTACAAGGATATGAGTCAGATACACTGCCGATTTACCACAAACCACCTATCTGTGTATACGATCCTTTGTTTTACTCGACGCTGATGCAATGATAACCTGTTTTATTATCCCTAACCTTCATGATCTATTGTGACTCATTATACAAACTGTCCTTCCGGGTTACCAAGGCAATGTGATCGCAAAATTTCCATGAATCAGATTAATTTGCATTGCCTGACGATTGTGAGTTAATCATATTTGGATCCTGCCTTCTCCTGATTCAGCGACCTTTACTCATCTTTTGACTCTTCATGTCATTATTAATACATTATACGTGGAAACTCTGATCACACATTCTCTAACAAACATGAAATATTAAATAGTATCTATGTAAGTAAATCTTATTAAAATTTAGTACAGAGAATGGTATCTATACATATATCTGTGCCAAAAACAGAACTTAAAACAACTATCCAATTTATAGACTGGTATGTTTTATTGCGATATGGTTAACATATAAATGTTACAAAACAGAAATGCATATCTGTCAACCCTACCTCATTAGGAGAGAGACCCCCTAATTTTGACCAAACTTTACCAATCTCCCTCATTCAAGTCCAAACTCACACAAACTGAAAACCTAGGCTACATATAGCTACATCCTGTGGTCAAATGTTCTCCTAGTTACTGCAGGGTGTGTGTAATAGACATGACAGGTGTGTCTGAATCAACTTAATGTTTTTTGGAGTTATGTTGATACATAAACAAGAGGCCCATGGGCCTTAACGGTCACCTGATATATTTATACAGAGTTGATTTTGTTTTTAACACGAACAGAAATATTATTCAGTGACAAAAAAACAATAAAACCACCTTATTCAATATCTAGCATACAGATTTAAGACTAAAAAGTATTTGAAACTACCACCTCTGATTCTAAACAAGGAAAATGAAGAAATTTTAGCACACTGACTCCTTTGGGCCCCACCCTACAGCCCTTGGGGGTAGGGCTGGCTCAAAATTTTCAAAGTATCAAACTGTCAACTTAAGGTTATAATTCCAATCAAGTTATTAACATGTAATATTCAAAGTTTCATTTGCCATTATCAACCATAATAAATGTTGCCCCCCCCCTCCTTCCCCAGGGGGTAAACGTGAGACCCTTAAGACCTTTTTTGGCCGCACCCATCAGCCCTGGGGGGTCAGTCAGGTCTTATATGTGCAAACCATCAAACTGCTACCCAATACTGATAATGCTAACCCAAATTGAATTACTTCCAATGGAAATTCAACAAATGTTGGTCCAAAATGTGATTTCCCTATATAAACTAGAGTAAAGTTTACCCCCTCCCCAGGGGGAAACGTGATACCCAAGGGTCATGAAATTCACAATTTTGGTAGAGCACCTTAAGACCCTTCCATCTATAAGAGTATTTGATTCTACCATATCTGGGTCTTGAGAAGAAGATTTTTGAAATTTTAGTCAATTTGACCCGTTTTGGCCCGCCCCTCAGGCCCCTGGGGGCCGGGGACCAAACCGGCAACTACTTTTGTTGATCTTTGGCCATGGAAGGTTTCTGCAAAATTTCATTGAAATTGTTTCAGGGGTTTTGGAGAAGAAG
Organism: Mizuhopecten yessoensis; assembly: GCF_002113885.1. Lineage (NCBI taxonomy): Eukaryota > Metazoa > Mollusca > Bivalvia > Pectinida > Pectinidae > Mizuhopecten > Mizuhopecten yessoensis. The sequence continues at coordinate 128,385 of NW_018480060.1, read as the reverse complement.
TCGAAAATGTAAATTGTTTACGGACTGACGACGACGGACAAAAGGCGATCGCAATAGGTCACTTGAGACTTTGTCTCAGGTGACCTAAAAAGGAAAGATAACTTGAGTAAAGCAGCTTCAGTCGTTTTTCATGCACTTTCTCCTTTATTGGAAATGTGGAATGAGGGAGATCTCCCTCATTGGAGGTTTCAGAGGTTGACACCTATGGAAATGTCAAATGATTGATTTTAAAATAAGATTCCATTGCTTTATAATAAAACAAGGAAGTTTTTGTAGAAGTATAGGGACCACCAGATCACAGCCCCATTGGTCTAGCCAAGACACACAGTCATACAGCTGGGTAACCGGCCAGATAATCAACTCCCCAAACGAGAGTGATAGGCAGGTACATATGTCCACATGACCTTTCTCGGTAGATAAAATCTGCTATCTACCTGGTCACTGAAAAATGTAAAAGGCTGATATAGGGCACAGAAACAGAACTTGAGAAAGGCCGAGGTAACATACTAAAATATACACATTTTTTTTCATTTTAACCTTTCTCAAGTTCAGAACATGAGAAATGCCAAAAATAACTTGAACTGTAAGCTAAAGGCTTACTAACGCAAAGCAATATAGTCTCCCATAAGTAATGAGCTAACCGCTATTTAATTAAAAACAAAAAATAACAAAAAAAATAAACAAGTATTTCGCACAAAGGGGCATAACTCCATCAAAAAGGGTCTAAATCCCAAATTAATTCATGCAAAGTTTCAATGACATCCACCAGTTAGTTAAAGGGGCTGGTCGGGGAAAAAATGTCATATTTGCTAAAATGGCATACACATGTTTAAAATACCTTCTTATGAAATATACCGATACAAATTTTGCTGAAATTCACTCCCTAAGAGTAAAAATTATAATTATATTAAAGATATCCTAAATCGTCACCTGACAGTCTAAAACTCTCAATTGACCCAGATCAGTGATGTAATTTTACCGCACGCGCGTCATCAACAAGGCCAAATGTAAACATCACGGCGAAAGAAAAAAGCTGCATGCAAAAGTCATGACAGGCACGAGGTATCAATACCGTTATATATAACAACAACATATAGGTAGGAATACTACACTTGCATCATACATGACCTTTGAAAACAATTATTTACGTATAGTATTGCTGTCTTGTCCGCTAGATGAGTCTGACATGGAGATTTCAGTGGTCAAAACTGGACATTGCAAGCAGAAATCGACCATCATATTGCCGTGGTATAACATTTGGAAGGCCAGAGAACGCATTTAGACCCATTTATTTTGTATTTTTTCCCCCGACCAGCCCCTTTAAGGAGGAGTTGCCCGGACAAGTATTTTGCACAAAGGGGCATAACTCCATCAAAAAGGGTTGAATCCCAAATTAAAATGCCGGTGCACAACAACATAAGATACTGATCAATCATGCAAAGTTTCAATGAAATCCACCTGTTAGTTAAGGAGGAGTTCTCCAGACAAGTTACTGTGGGCGACATCCAGGCAGACATCCAGACAGGGTGATTCCAGTATACCCCCCCCCTAAATTCGTTGGGGGGGTATAAAAAATGTGTATATTAGCTAAAGCATGTCAGGAAAAGGAACAGAACATGAGAAAGGCCAAAATAAACAAGAGATCCCAGAGGGATATTGGCACCCACCATTGTACCATCTTTATGAGTTCTTTGTCAGTGCGATCCTTCTCTTCTTTTCTCTAATCTGTTTGATTGAGTCATGTTAACAGTAAATGCAACTTGAGGTAGCTTTTGATCTAAACTAAATACTGCTGTGTATAAAAGACAACCTTCAAAGTGAGTTTGTCATTTCACATATATAGTACTATTTACTAGTACAGTACTTAATGTGAAAGAAATAGAATCGATCATTTCAATATGGGAAAGATCTGTTTGTTCTTCCTTTAGCCATTTTGTTTTTATGATCAGTCTCAAAATATAACATGCACAACGAGGGATCAAGGGGAACGTACATATTCAATTTGAGACAAATACCTCAAGTTAATCCTGAGAAATAGTACTAACAAACCTTCAATTTCAAAAATTGAAGATGGCCGTCATTCGGCCTTTTTGTTTATCTGATCAGTTTCAAAAGTAAACATGAACAATAAAGGATAGTGGGGAACCTACATATAGAATTTGAGAAAGAACCCTCCAGTACTCCCTGGGAAATAGCACTAACAAACCTTAACTGTCAAAACCAAAGATTTGTTTATCCGATCAGTCTCATACGAAAATATGCATAACTTCATACCAAGGGGAACCTACATGAAAAATCAAAGAAAGATCACTCCTGTACTTCTTGAGTAATAGCCAAAACAAACCTTCACTGTCAAAAACCAAGATGGCTGCCTGTCGGCCATTTTGTTTATCTGATCAGCCTCAAAAGTTAACCTGCATAACGAAGGACAAAGGAAAACCTGCATATCAAATTTGAGAAAGATCCCTCCAGTACTTCCTGAGAAATAGCGATAACAAACCTTCAATGTCAAAATCCAAGATGGCTGCCTGTTGGCAATTTTGTTTATCTGATCATTCTCAAAATTAAACATGCACAACTTCAGACCTATATAGGGGAGCCTACATAACAAATTTGGGAAGATCCCCCCAGTACTTCCTGAGAAATAGTGATAACAAACCTTTAATGTCTGGCAATCCAAGAAGGTGGACTGTTGGCCGTTTTGTTTCTCTGATCATTCTCAAAATTAAACATGCACAACTTCAGACCTAGGGGAGCCTACATAACAAACTTGGGAAAGATCCTTTCCGTACTTCCTGAGAAATAGTGATAACAAACCTTTAATGTCACAATCCAAGATGGTGGCCTCTCGGCCATTTTGTTTATCTGATCATTCTCAAAATTAAACCTGCACACATATGGACCAAGGGGAACCTACGGTAAACCTCCGGTCAGTTTGAATCGGCGGATAGTTCGATCACGTATTTTTTTCAATTAAAACAAAAATTTTCTAGCTAGTGATAGTTCAAACTCTGATTGACCCTATTTCGGATAGTCCGAACTTGTCAAATGAAAACGTAAAGTAAGATTTTTTTCGGCAAACTCCATTGAAAGCTCGCGGCGATCGGCCCCGGAAAAATGCTTTGATCAACAGACATGTCTATAAGGGTAATGGGTTGTATGTGTGAGCATTGCAGTACAGCTGTGACAGACAAACCATAAATATATGTCACAGATTTTAGCGTTGATTCATTTTTTTTAACATTGTTTGAAAAATACATCGTGCACGACAACAGCCAATTTCAACTTAGGCCCCGACAATGTATAAATAACATGCGATCAGTACGAACTGATGTCACGCTGTATGGCTGTACGCTAAGAAATCGTCCGTGTGTTGTCAAATACAGTGTTAACTAAGCATTTTGATTATTTTATTGCGACCAGACATCCCTTAATTATTGCCAATCAAGGTATTACCTGTAAACGTGTGCCCTCACACCAGGTATCTGGGTACCATAGGGCAGGACACGATGTCGCGGTAGGAATCGGCCGCCCAGCCATGGTGAGTGACGAGATTAGCATTCATGTCAAAGCCCAAACAATCCACAGGTGTCCCAATTAGCGATGGGTAATTTTGAAGGTGTCAAATAAGTTTGGTAGGTATTAGGACTATATCACTTATAATTTAAAGCAGACATGTTGATGTTCTGACATAATTTTACTAACATATAGACCTATATTTACTGTACAGTAGCGCCTTGTAAACGCAACAGGTTAAGTAGACTTATTCAATTTATTAAACGGACCATTCATTACGAAATAACATATACAATAGTTTCTGATTCAAATAAAACCTAACCACGCAGAGACTCAATATTTAGGTCTCTGATACAAGCTAGGTAGTCTTAACTTTTGTGTCACAAATGAAACGTGTACTGTTTCGGGGCCTACACAAGGGCCTCTGCTTCGCAATAAATATCACGAAATGAAGAAAGTTTAATGATCAATTAACATTGAAATAAATAATATACTATCATTTTACCCATTTATAAATGTGCCATTGTTCTATGCCAGGCCGTCGTTGTTACGTATCGACCTTACATTGGATATATAGAGGCATATTACTCCGGTGAAGAAAATATGTCGGGTATATGTTTGTGACTTCATTTGCACTTTGCCAAATTTTTTGCCGATAGTTCGAACTCACGCTTATTTTCTGAAGCATAATTTTGTATAATCCGAACAGGTTCTTCAATATTTATTTAATTTTGTTCGAACTGACCGAAGGTTTACCGTACATATAAAATTTCAGAAAGATCCCTTTGCATACCTGCTAAATGACCCGCATTCTGCGGATCACACCCGCAAAATGAACCTATCACCCGCGACGATCTTATGACCCGCGCGGGTCATACGTATCTCCCGCATTCCGTAAATATGACCCGCAATCACCTGCATCTTTCATTAGGATCTCCGTACTTCCGGAAATGTTCCGTTCGTGTCTCTCGGAAGTTTAGCTTTCAGTTATAGGTAAAGTCCGTATACTAAGTGATTTGTTTTCACAATGGCGTCCCTGTTTCTGAACCAGCCTGGCAAATTCAAAAGGTGAGTACTGTTCACTGTTACTACAATGCATATAATCCTGCTTCTAACCCGAGAAAATGTTCGTTATTTTAGTGTTCATCGTCAAAAAAGAAAATGTATGCCTGTAATTACAATGCTTCGTGGGAATATGATTATGACTGGCTTCAGAAGAGTAATATTGGACCCGATCATGCCTATTGCAAACTGTGTACCAATCATTTTTCGGTAGCTTCGGGTGCTACATACGATATCAAATGGCATGCAGTTAAAGAACCCTTTGAGAATGATCTTAGGTTTGGTATGTTGTGTAGGCTAATGAAGGTATGTTTGGTACTTTCAGTGAGTAATGCTGACTCTGAGAGAACATTTTCCATGTTGAAGAAGATCCAGACAGAAGGGAGATCTGAATTAGGAAATGATACAATATGTGCTTTGTTATGTGCAAAACTAAATCAACATGGTTCATGCTTTCACTATGCACCTAGGAAAAGAAAAACATGTATATTGATTAAGAATATGTAATAAAACAATGAAAGTGTGATAAAATGTTTCGTTAATTTCAAAAAAGTCATTGAACTTGCCAGAAGACAAAACATAATACGCCCTAAAGCCGAGACCCCGCGATATTATTAAATTTCTACACAAATTTTCGTTCGCGCGTTATCACCCCCCACAGAATTTCCCAATGGGGGTCATGACCCCCATTGGGAGATTCAAAGGTTAGCAGGTCTGCCTTTGGTACTTCCTGAGAAATAGCCATAACAAACCTTAACTGTCAAAATCCAAGATACCTGCCTGTCGGCCATGTTGTTTATCCGATCAGTCTCAAAAGTTGTCCTGCACAACTAGAGTCCAAGGGGAACCTACATTTAAAATTTGAGAAAGATCCCTCTGGTACTTCTTGAGAAATAGCGATAACAGGAATTGTTTAAGGACAGACCACGGACGGCCCCAGGGTGATTTGAATAGCCCACCATCAGATGATGGTGGGCTAAAAATGTGTACAGTAGGCTGTATTATGTAGAAACAAAGAACAGAACATAAGAAAGGCCAAGGGAAAAAGGGTAAACATATGTGGTATTATGTTATGGTGAGGACATACGTAGAACATCAGAAAGGCCAAGGGAAAAGTGTAAACATATGTGGTATTATGTTATGGTGAGGACATACGTAAACATCAGAAAGGCCAAGGAAAAAAGTGTAAACATATGTAGTATTATGTTATGGTGAGGACATACGTAAACATCAGAAAGGCCAAGGAAAAAAGTGCATGTACGAATGTTGTATTATGAACAACAAAGTATTTTGAACATAAGGAATGCAGAAGTACAAGGTCTTTGAAGATAAAGCTAGTCTGTAGGTAAGACTAGACGAGAGTTGAGGTACTCTATCCTGGACAGGGGGCTATAGTCTGTAGTTAATTACTAGAGAAGAGTTGAGGGACTCTGTCCTGGACAGGAGGCTAGTCAGTAGTTAAGACTTGACGAGAGTTGAGGGACTCTATCCTGGACAGGGGGCTACTCAGTAGTTAAGACTAGAGAAGAGTTGAGGAACTCTGTCCTGGACAGGGGGCTATAGTCTGTAGTTAATTACTAGAGAAGAGTTGAGGAACTCTGTCCTGGACAGGAGGCTAGTCAGTAGTTAAGACTAGAGAAGAGCTGAGGGACTCTGTCCTGGACAGGGGACAGGAGATACAGTTCTGATACAGTATGGTCTCATTATTTACAGTAAAGGAGAGACAGTTTTGATACAGTACGGTCCCATTATTTACAGTAAAGGAGATACAGTTCTGATACAGTATGGTCTCATTATTTACAGTACAGGATATACAGTTCTGATAAAGTACGGTCCCATTATTTACAGTTAAGGAGATACAGTTCTGATACAGTATGGTCTCATTATTAACAGTTAAGGAGATACAGTTCTGATAAAGTACGGTCCCATTATTTACAGTTAATTAGGTGATACAGTTCTGATACAGTACGGTCCCATTTTTATACAAACATTATATTTAGTTTTATTGGTTTTTCCACCTTACCTGTGACCATCTGACACAATATAATGTATGGTCCTGTTATGAGTCATAAGAATCATGCAATCACACCAGACTGTTTACATGTACATTTATGTATGTGTGGTTTGACTTGCACTCATACTAATCTGGCTACTGTTTTCTATTATCACAATAAACAGGTAAGGGTATGAATTCCCAGGAGCAACATGCAAGTTCATATGAACAGTCGAACCTCGTTATCCTTGAAGTTGGTGGGATTGTGGGAGTTATCCGAATATTCGAGTCAAGCGAGTTCCTATGTTTGTATGAATTTTGGTATAGTGTTTAGTCAAATAGGAGTTTATCTGAGTCGGTCATTCTTTTCTGACAGTCAACATCTTTATGTTGAACTTCAACTTTTAATCGCATAAAGGTATACAGATCTAGAGCCCTCTTGGAAGTAATAGATTCAAATAATTTAATCTTGCTTGTAACAAGCATTTTCATTGACTTAACATTTTATGTTATCAGCCCATAACATAAAAAAATGACGTCGCCTTTTGTAACGTCGCTTTTGATTGGCTGATACAGCGGCGTAATAATTTCCAAGAGTCCATCAATAAAATCGGATTTCCACAGGGATTGTGTATTGTAGATTAAATTATAAGGATTGACTTGAATATATTTTTTGTGTTATGGAGTTATAACTCAAAAAGCGGATGGACTCTCATCATAAACTGCTTCACGGTTTATTTAGAGTACATTCCGTTTTTTTGTGTTATAGCTCCATAACATAACAAATATATTCAAGTGAATCCTTAAATAACACAAAAAAACGGAGTGTACTCTAAATACAGCGGCGACGTCATTTTTTTAACGTAATGGGCTGATAACATAAACGTTTAAGCCAATGAAAATGCTTGTTACATGTAAGATTAAATTATTTGAATCTATTATTATTACACGTGACCTAGTTAGCATAAAAATTGAATCTTCACTTGATTTAAAACAAGATCTGTACTTTCACACAAGAAAGCTTTAAACTTATAATTTTCATCATTATCAGTAGAGCATAACCTTGCTGATAATAAGCACATTTGTTCTGATTTAAGTGCAAGAAAAGGTGACCATATCAAATAGTTTGTTTTCATTTTAGTATAACAATTCACATTTACATCAAACTTGAAAAATCATTAACAAATATTGTAAGTAAACTGAACCAGCATAATCAAATAAAGCTAGTCTATACATTAATGTACATAAAAATAAAAAGGTTCAAAACAGTAAGACTTTTTCTTAAATTTTACATTTTTTTAGTCATATAAATACTGGTTATTTCTTGAAAACATTGTTATACATTAATAATTTGAAATTTTGCAGTTCCACATTTTTATTTTTACCTGTTAAAACAGTGTGGTATCAAAGGTTCTACTGTACTACCTGTGATAAACACCCTGTTGAAAAAGATTCTTACATGCAACATCCTGATCAAATGGTACGGTGGCTTACATTGACATTAAATACACTGATCAAATATAGAAACTGATTTAAATTTACCTTGACGTCAAACACTCGGATGAAGTAAGAGCGATTCGGGTTGTCTTTGATGAAACAGGCAACACCACAGAAACGTTTGGTCCAGCGGTTCCGTGATGGAGGATCAGCTGTATACAGCTGTACCACACCTGTTGCCAGGGACTAAAATAAACATAAAATTGGAAAATATATCGTGTCAAAAGCTACCGCATATAATGTACATATTGCTATTAGTCAAATGTAACTGACTGTCGTCTCACAGCAGTTCAAATTTGGAAAATTAGAGTGAAAATGTATTTTTATGCCTAACAGTGTCCATGATTGTTTACAACAAATCATCTGATAGCTGTAAAGATTGAAATGAACATTCATAACAACAATTTGAGTTAGCAGTTGTAAATTTATTTAGAATGTAAAACTTTTTTGATGGAAATATAACATTAGCATATTGTCCCCTTCCAGTTTGTCATTTCATCCTGACAAAATCATGAAGATTCTGTTGTTAGCAGGTGTAAATATTGGAAACTATGTTTTTGCTTTCTGCACTGCATGCATGATCATAAATGTTTGTGAAATGACCCATAGAGCTAATGTGTGACCTCTTTTAGAATCAGAATCTTTCATCAGTATTTTCCGCTGCAGGGACATTTAAGTGATCAGAATATTTCTAATTCACCTTTGCAATTTTGGTAGATTTAATTGTACATAGGATTATGGTCCCCTTCTAGCTTTGCACTGCAGTGTAAAAGGGAATTTCCTTTTTGCTCAATTGGTAGCGGTGTACTGGGAAGCTGAGGGTTGCAGGTTAGATCTCTGGTGGAAGCATACTATTAATTAGTGGGGGTGAACACTTCAAAAAAAAAGGGGGGGGGGGGTTATTAAATTGGCAGATTTCAATTGTACATGGGATAACGGTCAGACTTCGGGCTTGCAGGAACCTTTAGCTCAATAGGTAGAGCATTGGACTGAAAACTGGCGTCACTGGTTCTATCCCCTGTGGAATCACACTACTCTCTTTCCTGTTACACAATATTTTTTTCCTTTTCTACACTTTTTATTCAAATGTCCTGTTCCCAAACTGAGCAGCAAGCGCAGCACCCGTATGTACAATTTATAACCCTTCTACCACTGGCCAGTATTGTTCTAATTGGTGATGCCACTGGGTCTATAACACTAAATCAAATAATTATAATTCCACCCCAATTCCAGCACTCCATGATTTCAATTTTGTAAAGTGGTCTTGTCGATTCCACACTCTCAATCTCACCTTTTTAAAGTTCATGCTGATGGTCAAAACTACATAGGGTTAGGGATTCATCTTACGTAGCTTAACTACAGGGTAAACTACAATTTTTAATAAGAGGGTAGCTCTCAGGCTCCAAAGGCGCATGAGTGAAGCTCTTTAATGGTAACACAAGCATGAGTATACAGAGTTTCTTCCCCTTTCTACACGTTGCCTTTATTCTTTCTTCCGGAAGTAGACGTCCAGTGGGGAAACAGGAAGTGTATTCTTGAAGCAAAGACAATTGTGTTTCAACCCAAACATGAATATCTTCATATAGTGAAAACAATCTTCATGTTTTATTACTTGTTTATTTAGATAAAAAAATAATTTACATTCTGAGTGAAAAAAGTTTATCACATAAAATGTGATACTGACAGGCATACTATGACGTCACAAGCACGACACAATCCATCGGCCTTCATAGGTTATTTCCGGAAGGATGAAAATATTCTGGAACTGATGTGTCCGTTGTATTTAATTATCTCTTTGTCGGTGCTTCAAGACTTTTTTTTATTTCAGTTATTTTCCACAGGCACAACATTATTGAAAGTCTGGATATAGTCTTTACATTATTTATGCATGTAAAAATTCAGTACTGTGGCCGAACTTGCCCCGGTCTCCCTATTGTTATGTCAGTCTTATAATCTCAATTAGAGCTTAATTGTGTTTTATTGTTATTCCTCGACTAGCCGACTTTAAATAAAGTTTATCTGATCTCATTCTGAAAGTTTTATTCTTAATCAGTAAATATCAGAGATCAACAAAAGCTACGTTCTTTTAAGGCTTTGTCTTTTCATATTAAGCTGTCTTTGTCAGTGACTGTTATATATATAATCATTGCTACAATATTCTACTTTTTCTACCATTTGATGACCTACTTCAGCATAGTGAAGATCATGCCATACATAGGTGTAGCGCTATGAAAGGAAAGGAACAGAACTTAATATTGATGAGCAGAGATAGATGATTTGAAGGACAGTATTGAATCAGAAGAAATAATTTGAGAAGGCATGAAGGGAGTTCCAATCTTATATATGTATACATGCAAACCCTTACCACGCATCCTCTGCCCAACATTCCGTATAATTGTTCATTTTCTGAATTGTCTAGCAGTAAAGAAGCGCTATTTGATGATCGTGGGCGATTTTTTCGTTGATTTCCTTGTGACATTTTGTCCCTTTCTAGTCTTTGTCAACTTTGGGTCTCAAAGGACTTCACTTCCTTGTTTTATACCGGATGTAGACATGTTTGCTCACTTCCTGTTAAGATGATAAGTAAAAAAATAAACCTTCTATTTTCATCCTATGTTTACAATGCAAATAATTCCTTTAGTGCCATACTATTTCTCGTCAGAGTCTGTATTGTTCTTTGGACTGAAGAAATTTTACAATAACAAAATAAACGCGCAAGAATATACACTGTAGGGTTCAGAGAGGTCAAACAGTAACTACCAACAGCTGATCGAGCGTGACATGGTAATGTCGAGACAGACAGCTGACAGTTGAATGGCTTGAACGCGACAAGCTCCGCCCACCACGAGCGTTAGTGGTGAGTGTAGTTTCTTTATCTCATAACCAAGTACGTAATGCACAAACAAACCTAAAGAGGTGTATTATTGAATACTTAGTGCTAACGCGAGGTTGTTCCATGCTGTCGTATTCAGCGGTGTATTTTAAACCGGTGTGGAACATCAACACTGCTTATTACCTTGGATATATATTTTAATACACACTGCCTGTATTACCATACACTGCATATTACTGAAGTGGTTCATTATCATAGGATTTCTGTTGGATTTTAACTTTGATTTTGTCTACTTTCATTATATAACCACTATAACGGATTTGTGTTCCAAGAAGAGTGACAGCGAGTCTATGCCTTGCTGTGAAGACTGTGATGTGTTGTGTGAGCTGGTGTAACCTGTTGTTGCCGGGGTAGATGAGAGGCTGACCATGCCTGCACGGATGATGGACGAGGAGTTCCTGTCAGGTCTAATGGAGGGAGGGATGGGGCTCGGACCAGCCCTACCCGTGCACATTGCACACAAACACAACCTAAAACACCGGTTCGAGTTGATCAAAACTCTTGGAGAAGGTTCCTATGGGAAGGTTAAACTTGCCATTGAAAAATCCACTAAGGAACAGGTAAAAAACATGACAGCTTTCATTTCTACTTCGTATAAATCTGGGTTATACCATGAAATCTATATTGTTCTTTTCACTGTTTTTTAGATATAAATAATAGCCTTTACATGTATCAAACATCCAACAGATAAAATCTTTCATGGAATCATGCGACATTAGTGAAACTTAATTAGACAATAATCTCGGAAACTTAAATCCAATTTAAAAGATTTAAGAAATATATGCTAATGCAATATGATGTTCAGACTCGGACAATGATCATCTGTTAATAGTTTTCTTTTTCAACTGAAATTTTTATCAAGAAAAAAAACCCAACAGTTTTGCTAAAAACCTTTCACTTTTACCTACCAACAGAAAATTTGATGGATTACGTGAAAACAGGATGTCTGATGGAGTTGACAGTGTTTGAGAGTTTATCTTTACCCGTTTATGTTGTGGCGTTTATCAGAGGAACAGCTGGGTATTTATTTCACCAGGTATATTATGTATGGGACAGTTCATTCTTACCAACCCGGCCTATCTATAAACGCAGGTACACTTCTGTAAAACTTAGTTTTGTACCGGGGTGGTATATATAGGTACAGGTAAATAATGCCAGATGGATTACTGTTTTAGATAAATTCTTTCATTTACATCCTGTTGGTACATGTGTTCAAAGAATAACAGGTTGTTTCTAGCATATTTCCAGGAAATCCTTTTTCAGAATTTAATCTGTACTTCTGAATTACTCATCTCTTTAATGTGATATATAGTTTTAGGGACCAAACAAATCATAATAATTGAATATATACAAATCTGTATAGTAGTTTTATTGGCATAGCTACAAATGATAATAACAGTTTGATTTGTACACAAAACTTTTTTGATACTGCTAATTGATATTAACAGTGATTTGTATACAAATCTGTAGAGGAGTTTCATTGATAGGGCCAATTGATTAGTGAGAGACATGGTTGTCAGTAGCAGTGATAGTAAGTGATAGATAAGGCCGACTGTCATTGAGGTGTGGACTGATCCAGTCCGACATTTATAGCTGTAATACGCTACACATAAATATACACACTATAGATTGGATCATTAGGTATGTCACACGTTTGTCATGGTCCCTAACCATTAGTGTAACTCATATCCCACTCAAATCAATACACTGCCATTGACTACGCCTGCTGGGAATTCCGTCTGGTGTATCATCTGTTTGATTCCCCTGACTTCCAAACCTCTGTCCTTTATGAATTAAACATATGTGATGTCCAGCTAGGCTAGCAAATTGCTGCTGCTTTTTTTTACCCAAACCGGTTTCCCTTATGATATGAAGCTTTAAAATGTAGTGTTGATATATAAGTACCAAGTGTGTCTGCTCAGTTGTTGAAAAGATGACGTCATTTTATACACAGAGATCATTACGTTTATAGCTAAAATCAGGTAACTCGTGCAGGTAAAGGTATAACTAACTAGTTTACATTTCCAATGTTATCTGACAGTTTAACATGACTCACAAAAACACCAGTGATAAAAGGTGATACTGCCTTGGAAACAGAAAACTTGTGCTTCAGTAAATTGACTTGTTTAGATCTATGAAGCAAGAGTACTGTCATGGGTCCAGACCTGAGCTCCAGTTACTGTGAAGTAACAATACTGTCATGGGTCCAGACCTGAGATCCAGTTACTGTGTAGTAACAATACTGTCATTGGTCCAGACCTGAGCCCCAGTTACTGTTTAATAACAATACTGGCATGGGGCCAGACCTGGGGGTCAGCTCCAGTTACTGTGTAGAAACAATACTGTCATGGGTCCAGACCTGAGGTCCGGTTCCTGTGTAGTACCAATACTGTCATGGGTCCAGACCTGATGTCAGCTCCAGTTAATGTGTAGTAACAATACTGTCATGGGTCCAGTCCTGATGTCAGCTCCAGTTACTGTGTAGTAACATACTGTCATGGGTCCAGACCTTGGGTCAGCTCCAGTTATTGGGTAGTAACAATACTGTCATGGGTCCAGACCTGGTGTCAGCTCCAGTTACTGTGTAGGAACAATACTGTCATGGGTCCAGACCTGAGCTCCAGTTAATGTGTAGCACTAATACTGTCATGGGTCCAGACCTGAGCTCCAGTTAATGTGTAGCACTAATACTGTCATGGGTCCAGACCTGAGCTCCAGTTAATGTGTAGCACTAATACTGTCATGGGTCCAGACCTGAGCTCCAGTTAATGTGTAGCACTAATACTGTCATGGGTCCAGACCTGAGCTCCAGTTAATGTGTAGCACTAATACTGTCATGGGTCCAGACCTGAGCTCCAGTTAATGTGTAGCACCAATACTGTCATGGGTCCAGACCTGAGCTCCAGTTAATGTGTAGTACCAATACTGTCATGGGTCCAGACCTGAGCTCCAGTTAATGTGTAGCACTAATACTGTCATGGGTCCAGACCTGAGCTCCAGTTACTGTGTAGTAACAATACTGTCATGGGTCCAGACCTTGGGTCAGCTCCAGTTATTGTGTAGTAACAATACTGTCATGGGTCCAGACCTGATGTCGGCTCCAGTTACTGTGTCATAACAATACTGTCATGGGTCCAGACCTGGGGTCAGCTCCAGTTACTGTGTAGTAACAATACTGTCATGGGTCCAGACCTTGGGTCAGCTCCAGTTATCGTGTAGTAACAATACTGTCATGGGTCCAGACCTGGGGTCAGCTCCAGTTATTGTGTAGTAACAATACTGTCATGGGTCCAGACCTGAGCTCCAGTTAATGTGTAGTACCAATACTGGCATGGGTCCAGACCTGAGCTCCAGTTACTGTGTAGTAACAATACTGGCATGGGTCCAGACCTTGGGTCAGCTCCAGTTAGTTTGTAGTAACCATACTGTCATGGGTCCAGACCTGATATCAGCTCCAGTTACTGTGTCATAACAATACTGTCATGGGTCCAGACCTGATGTCAGCTCCAGTTACTGCGTAGTAACAATACTGTCATGGGTCCAGACCTTGGGTCAGCTCCAGTTATTGTGTAGTAACCATACTGTCATGGGTCCAGACCTGATGTCAGCTCCAGTTACTGTGTCATAACAATACTGTCATGGGTCCAGACCTGGGGTCAGCTCCAGTTAATGTGTAGTAACAATACTGTCCTGGGTCCAGACCTGAGCTCCAGTTACTGTGTAGTAACAATACTGTCATGGGTCCAGACCTGATGTCAGCTCCAGTTAATGTGTAGTACAATACTGTCATGGGTCCAGACCTGATGTCAGCTCAAGTTACTGCGTAGTAACAATACTGTCATGGGTCCAGACCTGAGCTCCAGTCACTGTGTAGTAACAATACTGTCATGGGTCCAGTCCTGAGCTCCAGTTAATGTGTAGTAACAATACTGTCATGGATCCAGACCTGATGTCAGCTCCAGTTACTGTGTAGTACCAATCCTGTCATGGGTCCAGACCTGATGTCAGCTCCAGTAAATGTGTAGTAACAATACTGTCATGGGTCCAGCCCTTGGGTCAGCTCCAGTTATTGGGTAGTAACCATACTGTCATGGGTCCAGACCTGATATCAGCTCCAGTTACTGTGTCATAACAATACTGTCATGGGTCCAGACCTGAGGTCCAGTTACTGTGTAGTAACAATACTGTCATGGGGCCAGACGTGAGATCCAGTTAATGTGTAGTAACAATACTGTCATGGATCCGGACCGGATGTCATCTCCAGTTAATGTGTAGTACCAATACTGTCATGGGTCCAGACCTGAGCTCCGGTAACTGTGTAGTAACAATACTGTCATGGGGCCAGACGTGAGATCCAGTTAATGTGTAGTAACAATACTGTCATGGATCCGGACCGGATGTCATCTCCAGTTAATGTGTAGTACCAATACTGTCATGGGTCCAGACCTGAGCTCCGGTAACTGTGTAGTAACAATACTGTCATGGGGCCAGACGTGAGATCCAGTTAATGTGTAGTAACAATACTGTCATGGATCCAGACCTGATGTCATCTCCAGTTAATGTGTAGTAACAATACTGTCACGGGTCCAGACCTGAGCTCCAGTTACTGTGTAGGAACAATACTGTCATGGGTCCAGACCTGAGCTCAAGTTACTGTGAAGTAACAATACTGTCATGGGTCCAGACCTGAGCTCCGGTAACTGTGTAGTAACAATACTGTCATGGGGCCAGACGTGAGATCCAGTTAATGTGTAGTAACAATACTGCCATGGATCCAGACCTGATGTCAGCTCCAGTTACTGTGTCATAACAATACTGTCATGGGTCAAGACCTGGGGTCAGCTCCAGTTAATGTGTAGTAACAATACTGTCATGGGTCCAGAACTGAGATCCAGTTAATGTGTAGTAACAATACTGTCATGGGTCCGGACCTGATGTCATCTCCAGTTAATGTGTAGTAACAATACTGTCATGGATCCAGTCCTGATGTCAGCTCCAGTTAATGTGTAGTAACAATACTGTCATGGATCCGGACCTGATGTCATCTCCAGTTAATGTGTAGTACCAATACTGTCATGGGTCCAGACCTGAGCTCCAGTTAATGTGTAGTCAGACCTGATGTCAGCTCCAGTTAATGTGTAATAACAATACTGTAATGGTTCCAGACCTGATGTCAGCTCCAGGTAATGTGTAGTACAAATACTGTCATGGGTCCAGACCTGGGGTCAGCTCCAGTTACTGTGTAGTAACAATACTGTCATGGGTCCGGACCTGATGTCAGCTCCAGGTAATGTGTAGTACAAATACTGTCATGGGTCCAGACCTGGGGTCAGCTCCAGTTAATGTGTAGTTACAATACTGTCCTGGGTCCAGACCTGATGTCAGCTCCAGTTACTGTGTAGTAACAATATTTTCATGGG
>NW_018480060.1:92554-109122 GCF_002113885.1 Mizuhopecten yessoensis | reverse complement strand
AGCTCCAGTTACTGTGTAGTACCAATACTGTCATGGGTCCAGACCTGAGCTCCAGTTACTGTGTAGTACCAATACTGTCATGGGTCCAGACCTGAGCTCCAGTTACTGTGTAGTAACAATACTGTCATTGGAAGATTGGTGAAACTCACCTGTCATTTACTTCTTCATTTTGTTAGATTCATCTTGTAATTTTAAATATATCTTCTGTTTTGATGTTATCAGTCTTACAGATGTAGCCTACCTTTTTCCCCCCCATCATAAAACACATTTTGTATTTCATAACGTGATGCTGTAACTATAGAACTATTGATGTTGAGTTGTCACACAAAACAGACGAGGTTTTGTGTAGTGATCATGACATTGCATATCAGTCAATGCCAGAATGTGTATTCACCACAAAACACATCATACTTTGTCCCCAATAGTAATGGCTCAGTAACCATTTACACCAATGTCTAAATATTGAATATTTGTTAGTCAAGAACTGAATGGTGCTTTTGTTTTCAAACTCTATTAGCTATAAATACGCTGTGTTTGAAAAGGTCTGACTGGGAGTAAGATGATATCTAGGTAATTGATGATGGTCAGGTTTCAGGTCCAATAGAAAATGTGGCTTTGTTTGACAACTCATTATTACCCCATTGAAGTTGTTGTGTAAGATCAATTGAAATACATTCTTCTATTTGCTAAAAACTTTCATTAGAATTTTATTAAATGTTATAATTTTTATTAAATTGTTCAAATTTGTTTTATTATCAAAACAGACATGTACAATATTCTTTCCAAAAACAGGTATTTACAAGAGAAAAAAGGAACAGTTTTGTTTAAACTGGTTATGTGACCATTTATCTTGATTGTCAGGACTGGTCAGTACTGACATCAGAACTTTAATCACTTAACTAGGTGGCATTACTGTGACTCATCATTGAGGACAGTTGAAAAATACATCTTGACCTGTGGTCAACCTGAGTGGACAATCTCTCAACACATTCCTAGAGGAGACCATATGTCATTAACTTAAATTTCTTACACCAAGCTAATGTGTCCATAGATAATAGTCTACAATAAATGTTTGGTGACCCCCGGGTCAATGACAGATTACCCAACCTTACCTGGGTATACTTTATCTCACAATCTAGACCTTTCTATCCAAGGGCTGTCTTTAATTATCATTCCACTCTCACTATTGAGATGTCAAGTGTTCTGTGCATAAGGTGACATATTGTATTAAAATGTTTGAGTGTACGTGATGTCAGTAGATGCTGTGTTGTGTACTGCCTCAGCATACCTCACCTGTAATTACAGAGTAGAGATCAATACTTTGTAATTACCCAACGTCTACAGATGTCCAGGTGCTGGTACTATAGGCTATGTCAATGCTCTGTGTAAATTATAAAAATGTAATCAGGCTAACCCCTATACTTAAGACCTTATTGAAATATTTAACATTAATAGCCATAGTAAAAGGCAGGTAATTGAGTTTTATGTAAAAAACCTGCATGCTGGCTATTGAAGTGGATGGCTTCAAACGTTTTATGCCTGCATATGTATATTATTAAATACAACAAGAATTTGGATTTTATCTCCAATGTTAAACGCTGTAGATTGAGGGTCAACATAAACTCGGACTGAAATATTAACAAAAAGAAAAGGAGGATGTAGGGGGGATCGCTACTCGAGCGTGCCAGTGAGCATTATAGCCGTGAAGGCAGACAAGACTACCAATTTCCGACACAGAAAGGGAGAGTTTGTTACACCTGGCCCATAAAATAGCAGGTTATGAAGAGAAACATTTAAGGTATGCTGTTAGATTTTCAATGGGTATGTAGTACAGCCTGACACCTCCGCCAGTAATTATATAGCAGTTAGGTCTGATTGCTGTAAAGTGACCATATTAGATTATAATAACAGGTTTGCTTCGTCTCAAGTGGTCTGAGGTGTGTGTACCTTTTGACACCTGTGGTTTTGTGTGGCGCACACAGGTGCTAATCCATCCTCTGTCATCCTTATGTAAAGATGGCTACCTGTCGCATAATTTACAATTTCTTGATAAACTAGCTACACATTGAAATAAATCGCAGTACATGCACTCAGAAGTTTTTGTATTGTGTAAAGTCGGTGTTCATGCTGAACATCTTATAAGTGATAATTAAGTCCTGTCTGTATGTTAATGATGAAACAAAGGACAGTCTATAAGATAGGTATGTACATGTATGTGTAGACAAGTATGTAAACGATCAAACCTGCAAGGCCAATTAAACAAGATCACCTTTACAAATGAAGAAATCACAGTATTTAAATTCAGATCTATTTCTCACACCGCCATAACAACTATTTAAATGTACCAAAAGAACATACACGTTTATCTTAATTGTAATAAAACTTATCAGATTACAAAAACGGTCTGTGTGATGTCTGTGACATCTATCTGTCCAACACTGATCTCGATTACTAAAGTTCTAATGTCTATTAAGGTAATACGTAAGTCTTTATTGAGGGGTGATTAATTTTGTATAAGCCCGGTTAACCTGCCATTGTTGATATCAATGGACGCTGTAAACCGCATCGTCTAACAATCACTGATTATCTGACTTGGAATGCTGCTGTCACAATCGCACCAAGGTTTTTTCTCATGACTATTGCCCCTAGAAATCTGTGTGTAGTGTTATCCAATTGCAGGTTTGTCTTAGGAATAGCAATGTGCCGTGGGTAGTCTAGGACAAAGGCCTGCTTGTGCTTGGATTAGCGCCATCAGGTGGATTGTTAGTGTTTAATATCCATGTTTGTATAAAAACTGTAGGTGGATGAGTGTGATTCAGCTTTTGTCCTTTATATCTGATGGGTATAGTTTAGGTCGGCATTATCAGGGATTTCTATCATCTTAGTAATACATTTCAGGTATTTTCTTTCAAATTTAATAAGATTTACAAGGTCAGAGTGCTATTTAAACATGTTGCGGTACCGTGTCCTGGTTTCCCACATTACCAGTGTTAGTTTACCTGTGGTTTCGTGTTCGTACCGCCCGTTACATAAAAGGTTTTTATTAGTCATAAAGCAATATTAATACTATGTAATTGTTTTATTTACCTTAGGTAGTATTTCTACTCAGTGGATAAAGAAGCGGTTAAAGGGTCTCATCAATCATTAACTCTTTTGTCAATAGATGTTTTAACAAAATATCAAAATCACACAGCCATGCAGATTCCTTAGTTTGTGGTTTACTGTAAAACATTCTAGACATATCAGTTCTGTGACCAAAGATATCATTTTATACCATTTGAGTCATATACCTGTGTCCAGATTTAGAATCAAGGTGGGTGTGAAACGAAACCACAGGTATTTTTTGTATAAGTAACTGTAAAGGTAAAAATACTTTCTGGTGACAGGAATTTAGAGTACATTTTCTGATTTCTTCTCTCTTAAATACTAGACCTCGGTTCAGATTGATTGGGAGGTTGTTATTGGAATGCAATCAAAAAAAATGTTAACTCAACCGTTTGAAAAATTATGTTTGTGAATGGAGGAAGTACAGAGTAACAGGAGAGATTTGGCAGGGCTAGCTTGTTCTACCTGTGTGAACACATCTTTAACGGAGTACACGCCATCAGATCACACTACACCTTATGTAGAAAAAAACAGTTTTCAGATGATCTCATTAAGTTGTTAATGTCTATTTTGGTTGTTTCAGATTTATTTGTGTGTAAAATTCTTATCTGTCACGAATCTTAATAGAAAGGTGGCTCATTTCTTTACACCCATCATTAAAACTGTTTGATTCTTCTGATTTCTGATGAAATGTGTTCAGATACGTGGAACATGGGTGTATAGCCATTTTAATAAAAAACGAAAACCAGTTTTATGCTGCAACTGACAACAGAAGTCTCGAGGGTCTGAATTTATTGGTCTTGTCTGATAGAATTACCTAGCCCATTAGGCGTGGAGAACAGGTGAATTTGACCGTTACCTTTGATTGATATTCCAAAGGTTATCCTGTTAAAGAATTTCTTTGAAAAGAAAACTGAAATACAATTTTTAGAGAATCCTTTTTTTAGGGAGGGGAGACCAGACAGAGAGAGAGTGACGTTGTCATAGCCTATTTTTGTACCTAATGGAGAAGTCTATAACATGTATGAAGATTGTAGATATTCTTGGCAAGTAAACAAAAATTATATAACACTAAATGTGAAAAAATAAATAGCGTTAACCACTTATATACAGCTACAACAGACATTATTTTGATTGAAGTGGGGTCGTAGGTCATGACATAGAATGTTCACAGGTACTTTGGCCCTTGGCACTCGCAGTAGGTCTCTCGGTACGTTACAGCAAAGTATTAATATGAAAATATTATGGCAGGGTAAATGTACCAGATAAACTTTCATTTCTGGTTGATCAATATGTCAAGGCGTTTGTTAATCTGGTTATATATATATATGTACCCTGCTTAGGACTGCTAAGTCATGCGACCCACAGCACTATTTACCAGACGTTTAACTAAAGACTGCCGTACAGGAACGACAAGTTATACATTTAATATCAACTGGTTGTTGTGTTGGTCCGGTAATAGAAGATTTTCTTATTAGCCATCCTTCCGTGGAGGTCATCTAATGTAGGCAGAAAATACTCTGTCATTGTTGATCCACAAGCATTGAACTTATTAAACTATATTGTTTTCCACCTAAATAACTCTGACTTTCACTTCAGATATTCAGGTAAACAGTTCTTACCAAAACAGTTTAAAGCTTGTATCTATCAGATAATGTATACAAACAACAACTAATAGCATTTCTTGTTTCCTTGGTGACATAAGTTGTCACATTTTTTGTTATATATTTGAAATGACCCACTGCCCAAAACTATATGTAACAAATTGCAAAGTACAGCAAAACCTTGATATAATGCCCCTCAGCGATTTGAAACCTGACTTACCGCCAACTTATTTTAAGGTTCCTTTTTCCTCTTTTCCTGAAGAATATTTTTATGTTTCCCACAATTTATTGCCAAACCCCTTTATAACACCTGAATTTATTTAGACGAATGGTGGCAGTGTAACAAGGTTTTACTGTACATCCCGACAAAACCATTGTTTCCATCTTTAGTTTTCTTAAAGTTACGTTAGGCAGGTGAGCAAATATTTTACTTTTCAAAATATGTACACAGTATTATCAAGTTTATGTAGACACAGTCTTGCAGACTTGAACAGTTGTTTAATTTTAGTAAAAAAAATAGAAAATAGATTAGAAAAAACACTAGTGAAGGCAGGGAATAGGAAGAGGCCTTTTTTGGCCTAAGAAAAATCTTCAAGATGTACATGTAGATTTTGTATAATTTTAGAATTTATGGATAGTGATTTTTTCATGACTGAATCTAACATTGTGATGTTTGGTATGTTTTAGGTGGCTATAAAGTATATAAAGAAGGGCAAGATCAACGATGATACCGACCTTACCCGACTCCGCAGAGAAATCAGGATTCTGTCCTCGCTAAACCACCCAAACATCGTCAATGTCCGGGAAGGTAAGAATCTGTTGGACTGTGTTATTGCATAGTGAAGTGTTGTACCTGAACTGTTGTATATAACCTTTGACCTAACTTGTACAGCTATAATCACTTCTGCTGTCATTTTCAATCAAGAAAATAAGAACATGAATCACCAAAACCCTTGAAATATATCATAGGCTAAAATTCCTAATTTTCATAATTCTATAGGTATAGCATGTTTGTGCCTTTCTATATTTGTATGAATTCAGAAGTATGTGTGCTGTGTGATTTCTGTGGTGTAATGGGTTCCTAATTCCTTGTTCTTATCTTATCACTTCTTAAACCAATGAAATAACAGATGACAAATCAACTCATTTAAAGATAAGAAAACGTTTAATTTAGACAACTTTAGATTGAATAATTAGTGTTTCGTCCTATAAATGTTGTAAACAAGTCCCCACTAAACAAGAGATGAAGAGTGAG
The DNA here is from genome assembly GCF_002113885.1 of Mizuhopecten yessoensis. NCBI lineage: Eukaryota > Metazoa > Mollusca > Bivalvia > Pectinida > Pectinidae > Mizuhopecten > Mizuhopecten yessoensis. The sequence goes on along the minus strand of NW_018480060.1, from coordinate 103,158 downwards.
ATTGTTACCATGACAACAACAGGACAGCCTGACAACCACAGAGGAGATGATGTCACCCGTAGATACCCCAACACATCATGTGATCAGTCCGTGTTAGTGAGGGACTTCACAGCTTTTCATTGCCTAGTCATTGCCTTTCAAACGTTTTCTATTCCCTCATAGCTGGGCAGATGGTTCCCTAAGTGGTCCTGTGTTACATCTAATTCATTGGTCACACTTTCTGAGGCGGCACACATGCTAGTCTATTTCACATCCAACTTGCAGGAACAATCAGACATCAAACCGTTGGTGTAACCCAGATGTAGGGAGCTTGTTAGAACTAGAACAACCAGCCCGCCCCTGATTAGTATGTCTGCGAGGCTGTTATCTGTGGCCTAATCCATCCCTTTGTTTGAGAAATCTCCACGTGATGATGTCCTGGTTTCAGACAAATTTACATGATTTCATACATAGAGGATGGCTGCTGTAATATAACATTAAACGAAATTTGTTACGGTTGCCATGGCAATTGCTGACTGGTCACTGCCGTGATTGTCTGGTGTTGTGGGACAGTTTGATTGGCTGTCATATGTCTCTGAGTCACATGACTATAAATGTTGGCACTTAGTAACGTTTTATAAAATGCTTGTGGTTGTACATTTCAAATGTAGAAAAGCATTTCAATAAAGATTAAAAAAAGGGGGGCCTCAAATAACCTTTAACTGTGATGATCATGACATTGTTTTGATGTGACCTTGATTGTAATTTGGTGAGTAAGGGGACAAAATTGCTACCAAAGCAAATGACAACAACTCATTAACACTCTCTTTAGATAAAGGTTTTCATGACAAATGTGACTCAGGAACAGATTTGCTGTGGTCAGACTCGATAATGATGGCCATTTCAAGGGACAGGAAGGGATTTCTTTGACAAAACTATAAGTAGTTTAACTGATATCAAAACAAAATGTTTACAAGTATATAGAGAAGCAATGCCCATTATTGGAACGGCTGATCACAATGGCTTAAATGATGACCACCAGGGCCAGAACAAATATCTGTGTGGGGGAAGAGAACAAAGACTACACAGACGTCCATCTTTGTTTGGTTCGGGGAGGTCTGCCAGTTCAAACTAATTCACCGGCTCTTAAGTACTCAAATTATTGGTCATTTCTATCAGTCATTAATAGTACTGGTCAGCTCAGACCACCTAAATGAGTGTTTATTAACCTGATCCTTTGTGGTCAAGCAAACATGTCTCACCTTTACAGTGGCCTGAATGCACTGTCCACTGATCTGTTTGGGTTTACTAGTACGCAGAGTAAGTAGTTATAGAGTAACACGTAGCTGTCAACGCAGTAAAAACTCTCGCTAGTAGTTTTAAAAACTGCATAAAATATCCATCTGGATTTTAAACTTGAAATGATCTGTCGGGGCTTGCTTTATGGATTCCTTGCATTCCTCGACCAGCAATTAAATATTGGTATAAGCTATTCTCGCAGGCTATGTTTGAGTTATATGTAATAGTATTATTACAATCTGTGAAAGTCTTCTGTACATAGGTGATCAGAGAATGAAAGGAACCAGTGTCTACAAGGACAAATCTTAAAATGTAAGGTTACATGACTAATATAAATTGTGTACAGACTGGCTGACTTGAAGTGACTGGGCAAATAACCGAGGAACAATACGTTGGCGTTACTTGTTTTCTTCTGTAAAGATGATGTTTAGACAGACCTTGTGTACCTATACCACTGGTGACGGTACTGTGGTGTTACAGAGCTATTGATAGGGGTACTTCTCCTTTGTTATATTTGGTGTTTGTGCGTGAAACTATTACTTAGAGTAGAAGTGGTCATCCAGCATTAGTCTGACACAAACATGTCACTATACAGACAGGTGGTTGAGAACATATTTAGGCTCCCCCAGTCTGGCAGGTAGGGTTCCCCAATCTTGTAATGAATGTAAAGATATTTCACACCTGTGATGGGCATTTGCCAAGCTCCCCAAATTCCAAAAGTGACATTAGACCAGATATATATCTGTCTGTAGATAGGGGAATCACTTTCAAATCAGATCTGATAGGCTGGCTTTTTACCATCTGAGACAAGATCACGGTAACATGATAGACATTTCGTAGTCATCGTATGCAAAGAATCTGTGTTCCTAGGTGACCTCCGACCTGAGCTATTCAGGGTGCGCGGTATAGGGTGACAACATATAGTCCACCAGGTGTAGTCAGTCCACAGCTATCTTCTTGCATACCTAAATACCTAATGCATATTGTAAGCAAAGAAAGAGTGATGTACATTTCTTGCCCTATCACAATACTTTGTTTTTGCAATACTTTATTTTATCATTTCCGTTACTGGGTAATTTATTACACTTTAATTAAATGTTCACTTGGTGCTAATGTTGAAGTTGGTATAAAAGGGAAATTTATTAACTGCACTTTCATTTTTGTTAAGTCATTCTGCGTTGTTAAAAATTTGTCCTTGAAATTATGTGTATGAAGGTTTGTTACGATGCTTTCTTGTACCACACAACTTGTATTGAGGTTTAAACTGACTACCTGCACCACACAACTTGTATTGAGGTTTAAACTGACTACCTACAGCCCCAAGTTTTTATGAAGAGTTTCTCCAGCTGCTTTTACTACAAGCCTATCTCCCCGTAGTTTGAGAAATCATTAGAGTTTATTTTTTTCTAAATAATTCAATATTGTAGAGACGCAGGCCAGTCTAGCTCGGGTTAGAACCTGTTGGTTTTGGCGGGCAGATATTTCACTTCGGTCAGCAGTTCATGCTTTTATTGTGCTGTTCATGCAAGAGAAGACTTAAATCCAGTCTCGTGTAATAGCTAGGCTGACCTCAGGTCAAACGATAGATAAAACCCGGTACTACTTCTAAAGTGTTAACATAGGTATCAAATCCTACCAGGGGGCTGTGTCCAGTGACATAGGTATCAAATCCGGATCCTTCTATGGGTTCACACCACGTGTCCAGTGAGGGGCCGTGTGAGACAAAGAATGTGCCCTTCGCACCGTTAATCAGCTCGGTCATCGTTGTCATGCCATCCCTTATAGGATCAAATCCCCTAAGTGATAAAAGAGAGCCAAATGTCAACATGTCTGCATAATCGTTATGATAAAAATATTGAAGAAAAACAGTAATTCAAATTTTAGACACTTCCTAATACACAGCTTTAGTGGATTAGACATTTCAAAAGATTATACTATTGCTTCATTCTGTTTTTAACATGTAGTTAGGGTAAAATCAATTTTCTTGAATGATGAAAATTTGGGTAAATGATTATGTCAATTTTTATCTATCCCATAATCCCACAGCTGTTGATAAGCCAATGATGATCAGAGACAAACAGTTCAATAGGAAAAATGTTGGGATCAATATGGGAATTGAATCTGCTTTGAGAGAGTCCTATCCATGTTATCTCTAAAAAGATTAATTCACATTTAATTGTCAGTTGAACAAGGGAGGATCGATAAAATACGAGTTAACGATTGACCCTAGTGCAGGGAGATGCTCCAACCGATGTGGTTTTACTGGAGGAGACAAGCTCGAGAATTTTAGGAATTCCTGTCATTTTTGTTTCCAGTTTTACTGACAGGAGTCCATCTGTCGGTACTAATAAAGAGTGTGTGTGTAGGGAGGGGGGGGGGGGTATCAGTGATCCCGGCCACGGTTATCTGTCTCCATGTCTAACACTTGACATTCTAAGTGGGTATATAAGTGGTGCATATCATGTCTACATATGTCACATTCTCCAAATATATCTAAACAAACAAAAAATGACATAAATCTTTGGTAATGTGACATGAAGCATAAGATATAGATTGGAAAGTTTAATCGGGTAAGGTAGGACCCAGAGATGAGGAAGTTTATGTAGAAGTTTGAGTCCACAGCAGTAGGTGTGAAGGTGCCTATCTAATCTGGCTGAAGATTAATTTTACATAACAAGTACACAGCAGTGATGATATAGGAGTAAACAGGGCTATATATAAACAGCCGCCTTGGCCTGTGTACTTGGGTGGGTCTCCAGTTCACGAGATAAATATCTTTTATCATCTTTGATCTGTAGATGGATATCTTTCTTGGTATTATATCATTTCTCGGAAAATACTTGAGAAAATCAAGCAATTTTTTTTAATGATACAGTGGTAAAAAATATTAATTTTATGGTACAGTAAAATATACAGTATGACGATATCTGAGTGTCACTGTGCATAATTATATCACCGAAGGGTGTATGTATTAGTATGCAAGACAGAATTAACCACAGCTTACAGCCAACTGTGCACATATTTACATGACAATTTAGGTTTGTTGGTAATTTTGAAGAGGCACAGTTATTTCATTTTGCATACATTCAGGTTAAAATTCCATTGAAAAGAAATTTTTGGCTTTGTATAATAGAAAATGTCTTTTTGTCTGTATATTTAAAAAAAACACCAAGACAACACAAAAGGAAACCAGAACAATGTATGTGATCATTAAAAACTGGTCTGGAAGGGATACAAAATGTTCCCCCAGATATATGTGTCTTTGTGAAGTAGCAAGTGTTTGATCTGTGTAGCAAAATACACCTTTCATACCTATCTTATCACAAACTTTCATTGCCTTGCCAAAGGGCACATTTAAGTCAACACCCGTGAACCAACTTCATTATAATCCGGATCTCCAACACTCTCCAATCAGACCCTTCCTTTAAACTGAATTCAAACTAAAGTCCTCCTGCTTTGTTGCAGTAGATAGTCAGGAATTACATTTCCTGTAAGAGGTAGACACTTTGTCTCCCGTCATGCATTGTAATAAATGTGTTTATGTCTTTTCTACAGTCCCCGACCGTCATTCAGAATTTAAATCAGCCACAACTTTAACAACTAGATAAACCAGTCAGTTTTATTGCCAACTTATAATGACTTTAGGTTTCTTTGTCTTATCAAACAACAGGGAATACTCGCCATTCAGATAGGTACTAAGGGCTGTTATTATGATTTCAGTAGTTAGCCCATTTCCGTCCTTTTTCAGAAGTAGTTACGAGTTGTTTCGGAGGAGGTCAGGGGTCGAAGGTAGTTACTTTTCTGTGTGTCATGCTGTCAGAGCAGAGGTCAGAGTTGCTGGTGGATGCTGTTGTGGTGGGGTCATTAAGACACATTTGGCTATGCTCTTGGGTATTTATGAATTATTCAGTGTAAAAAAGGAATCCAGTAAGATCGTGTTACAGAGGAATTCAATTAGGTAATCTCCATATAGGCAGATAGTTTTAGTAGGATTTTCATTGAGAAAAGTGTCAAGGCCCCTGACTGGTGTGCCTAAAGAATGGACTAGCCAATGATGGGCCTAGACTATTGACTGAAAATTGCCCATACTGCATACCAGTTGTTCCAATTCAATTCTTCAATCTCCAGAAACGTGTTCCTCTGACTGTGTGAATTCCTAGAATACCAGGCGTGGTTAAAGGTAGTTAGTTCTCCATTGAATTATTGAACAGGCCAGTCAGTTGGATTGCTAATCTACTGTTTTTACGGAGACCATTTCAGTGATTAAGACGATTGTTTCATTAATAATTTCTGACTGGGCTGCATATACGTAACATACACCTGTACAGTGGCTATGTAAAAACACTTCATTCTCAAACCAGCCTTTGTCAGGTGTGCCAAAAAGTGCAGATCTCAGACCTCATTGTACATGCAAGAATGCCAAGTCCTTTTTATAGTAGCGAGGAACTTGAAAGGAATGTCTGGAAATTTTCAAAGGCAGTATAGCGATATATATACATGAATGGTATACAAATGTACCCGCTGTGACCAGGTACATAGGCCAGGAATGATACAGTTTTTGTAATATTCAAAAACATGTGAGTTATAGATTCCTTACAAAACATCTGATGTCTAAAATCAGCTTTAGTTGGCAGATATTCATAATGCATTGTGTGCAGGAATTTTGGCTTAGAATTACGAATAGATGTCCGGGATATGATAAGTTAGAAGTCAATTAAGACATTATTTAGTCAGACAGATTGATGAAACATATTCGTATCACAATTTTTTTCCAATCCATGTCAGTGGCTGACTATCCAGCACAGCCAGACGATAATGTCACCTGAGTAGTGATGTTTATTAGAACTAAGATGTTAATATATCATCAGCGTAATTAAAATCTACACCATTCATGTTATTAAATGGAGCCATTTGTATAGGTATGTCATTTCTGAGGATAAAAGTAGAGATCACCTGTCAGACGTATTGTGGTAGTGTAATGTACTAGCTAAGGAGTTTTACAAAACTACTTACCGAGCTGTTATCAGGTATAAATTATGTGATAATTGGCTGTATAACTTTCCTTTTCTTAGACATGTTTACTTCCTGCTAGAGGTACTCATACCCATAGGAACTATTTCATGTAACCTTGGATTGGTACATATCCCATTAGTGCCTTTTGCTTGTTTGAGATCTGTCAGCAGACATTGGTCCCAAATCCATCAGCAGCCCTATTGGTCCCAAATCCATCAGCAGTCCCTACTGGTCCCAATTCCATCACCAGCCCTATTGGTCCCAAATCAATTAGCATCCCCTATTGGTCACAGATCCATCAGCAGTCCCTAGTAGTAACAGATAATGGTACATAGATTGGCCTACAGCCATACAACACCCCCTTTTGGTTATAGCTATCGAATCATTAATTTTTGTTCAGTATTAATAGTGTAATAAAATCATCAGGAAATATCAAATACAATTTGTCCTTAGCAGACGATAAATCAAACTTAACTAGTTGGCATTTCTGATCTTTTTATTCCCCACTCCAGAGGTCACACTTTGTATGTTAATGGTGGACATTGCCAAACGTAATCAGTGATCAGACTTTGGTAATACAGTGATCAGACTTTGGTAAATACAGTGATCAGACTTTGGTAATACAGTGATCAGACTTTGGTAATACAGTGATCAGACTTTGGTAATACAGTGAGCAGACTTTGGTAATACAGTGATCAGACTTTGGTAATACAGTGAGCCTTTTGTCAGAGAGTTATATATATATATATATAGTGGTCTTCTCAATTAGAAATCAAGAGGACAGATACAATGATGTTGTATTATAAATAAGGGCGGACAATCAACCCGGGCAGCACACGGTAGTTATTAGTCATAGATAGCAATTGTAGTAAGGCTTTATCAGCAATTGATTCACATAACTATCTGTGTAGTCACTGCATGCCACAGTTCTCACCTGGAGAACAAGCTTCAGGTACGCGTTTCAGGTATGTGCTCTTCAGGTACGCGCTTCAGATACATGTGTTGGACAGGATTTCCAATGCTCTTCGGTACCTTGTACTGTCAGTATGGTTTACATAGGTTTTAATGCCGCTTGAGTTTAGTAAATAATCCTGTTTGACTTGTGTACTTAAGTGTGTGTATTATATTGATAGTATCCTAGTTATGTCAGGTTCCGTAAGCCAGAAAAACTAGGCACTGGATCTCGAGTATTGATTATCAATTTACTGTGCAGGTCACGTTTGTGGACAAATATTCTAAACCGTCCGTTACCAATCAGTTCCAATGGAATTTCTAATTAATAGCATGTCAGGAAGGAATCCACACTGTCAATTAACAAAGTCAACAATACCTAGAAACTTTTTTAAACTCAAATACCATGTAACTGTGAATCACATCAGATTCTATATAAGTAGCAATAAAAAATAACATTGCAAGAATAACTTACAATTAAAAAATAAATGTATTTTATTTTTAGTTAGTGGTAGGTACAAATTTAGATTGGTGGGGTCAGACAGTTGTTGATGAGAATTATAAAGGTTTATGTCGTAGTGATGTATGGAATATCATCATACACCTCTATATATCACTAGGGTTGATCTGGTGTACTAAAGTCATATCACATTCTTATGTAAATACAATCGTTTGGTGTGGGTTTGTGTTGATGGGTCGGGGACTACCTGACTATCATAAACTTAGCTAGGTGTCTTAGGTCACCATGCCCCTGTTCATCATTGGTACCAAGTTATTCGGTGCTTTACCCCCGATCAGTAATTAACCAAGCGGTGTGTCGTGTAGACCTCATCACTTTGTTGATGTGGAACAGTAGCCAGTGTTGAAGCGGGACATGGCCCAATGTTGAAGCGGGACATGGCCCAGTGTTGAAGTGGGACATGGCCCAGTGTTGATGTGGGACATGGCCCAGTGTTGAAGCGGGACATGGCCCAGTGTTGATGTGGGACATGGCCCAGTGTTGAAGCGGGACATGGCCCAGTGTTGATGTGGGACACAGTCCAGTAGCAATGTCCGGTCCAGTAGCTAGCCAACCATACTAATGTAGATAAACATCCTCCAGTATATGACCAGGTTAAGCTGTTCAAACAAGGTCATCCTTTACTTTATACAGAAAGTATTTACTTCAAAAATGGGTGTCATACACTCTGGGCTGCTAAAGAATATTTTAACAGTGATTGGGAAATGAAGGTGATGGTGGTTTTTTTTAAAACAAGCAAAAATATATTCCTCAAAAAAGTATTGTTTATAACCAATAAAAGCTATCAAAACCATGACTACCCTGAACTTGGGTATCTTTGTAGGTGAAGAGCCTTTTAAAAAAATCATGTGTGAATTTTGACATGAAATGTACCTACAAAATCTTTCCTGAGACTTTCTCATGTTATTTGTCAGTCTGTGTTGAGATAGGATGTATATGATTGGTCATAAAAGAGTAAATCTTTGTCAACGGTTGTCTAGAAAATGTAAGCATGGAAGAAAACATCTCTTATCTGAAGTCTGACATTTAAAGGGATAAAAAGTTTTAAAAAATGGCTAGGTTGTCCTGTCTGTTGGCTGATGGAAATATTGCGAAAAACAAGTCTGAAAATTGTATCACAAAATCTTAGACATGTTGGATTACCCTGTAGAGCAGTAATTCGCAATCACTTCCAGTATATGTTTGTCCAAGCTGTGACGTTTAGAAGGATCTTCATTACTCTGGGGGTCAAACATCTAACATTTTTTAAATTTTAGCAAAACAATCTCCTATCTTTAGGGATTTAACTGAAAATAGTTCACAGTTGCCAAAAAATACCCATGTCTAAAACAATTCCACTTGACAAGAGAAATGCGGTCACAGTATTACAGACTAGAGGGATGTGTGGTGACTAGCCGACCTGTGCGCCCCCTACAATTACTTTTATCTCTGTCAGTTGCTAACTCCATTCAAAATACGTGTTACATAGTGGACAAAAAATTGTGTTGACTGCAGGACGGCTAGGTCGTCTTGTCTAGTGGTGTAGCCTGGTCCCGACAGTTACCTTAACCAAATACACGCCCACTCAAAATTTACAAATGTTGGTACGTCTACCTGATAAATCATACAATTTCTAGACGCTGTTTATCTTACCTGATCTCCATACCAATGCACTACCGCAGTAACTTCCTTTTAGTCTAGGGTTAAGTGCAGCAAGTTGTCCTGAATTTTAATAACTTTGAGGCGATTCAAGACATGTACACAGATTATGTTTCATTATTAAATATGAGAACCTGTTGACACAAGTCAAGGATATTGGCATATATTTGTAAACATTTCGTCAGCTGACTAGCAAAACATCTAATGCAAAATACAAGATTTTCTATCCTAAGTTAAGAAACAAACTTAATCTTTTAACTATAAAAAGACTTGAAATAATTTTTGAGATTATACATTTTGTAGAAATATTTATAGTATTCAAAGGAAATCGTTCTTAATGTACAGTTAACCATATCCTGATAAGTCCTCCCTGATGTCAATAAACAAGCTCTTTATCAGGTTATATTCCTGGTTAAAGCTCCCCAAAAGATTAATATTGTATAAAATTAAACAAATCAACTGAAGAATGGAAGCCTGTTTTAGATATTGTATTCAGAATGACAGGAAGTGAGTTTGGTGGATTTCTGACAGTTTATGTTGTATTCTAATGAAGCTGACAGTTTTGCTAACAGGCATATTTTGTATATTACAGTGTTTGAGAACAAGGACAGGATTATTTTGGTGATGGACTGTGCAACCAGTGGCGAACTTTATGACTACATAAACAATCGCAGTCAACTCGCTGAAGCTGATGCTCGACGCATCTTTCGACAAATCGTGTCTGCCGTTCATTGCTGTCATCAAGTACGTATTCAGGCTTTCGCATTCAAGATTTCCAGTCCCATGATATGACAACCCTATTGGGAGAAAATAGAATATAGTTACAGGTCATGATGGGGAATGTGTAAAATCACACATTAACAACTGTTAGATAGCTCCTGGTGAAAATGAAAGTGGTGTGTGTGTGTGTGTGTGTGTGTGTGTGTGTGTGGGGGGGGGGGGGGGGGGNGGGGGGGGGGGGGGGTGGGGTAGCATTTAAATTTGAAAATTGTAAGATGAATTGTGACAAGGTATTGATGTTACAACAATTAATATGGGTACTGTTATATTACAGAATGGCATTGTACATAGGGATCTGAAGCTGGAGAATATCGTGTTAGACCACGATGGCAATGTTAAGGTACGTGTACATTGTGATGTTGTTCCACTACTGTATTGTTGGTACTACATGTACATTGTGATGTTGTTCCACTACTGTATTGTT
>NW_018480060.1:68954-87083 GCF_002113885.1 Mizuhopecten yessoensis | reverse complement strand
TGTACATTGTGTTGTTGTTCCACTACTGTATTGTTGGTACTACGTGTACATTGTGTTGTTGTTCCACTACTGTATTGTTGGTACTACGTATACATTGTGTTGTTGTTCCACTTCTGTATTGTTGGTACTACATGTACATTGTGATGTTGTTCCACTACTGTATTGTTCGTACCACGTGTACATTGTGTTGTTGTTCCACTACTGTATTGTTGGTACTACGTGTACATTGTGTTGTTGTTCCACTTCTGTATTGTACGTACGTTGTGATGACTGTGGGGACCAGCTGGTGTGATACACTCATCATTAGCCCACAGAATAATGCAATGACATAGTCATTTGTCATCTACATAAACTTGTCGCCTAAATATTCATGTCTGAACATTAACATATTCATGTACGGTAAAGATCTTTGACATTTTATAGTTATATACAATGATGTAAAATGTATCTAGAAAAGAAGTTGATTTGTTAGCTTTGTATTTTAAAAGAACAAAATAATAAATGTAGACAAGTCAACTTTTGTGTAATTATTTCAAATGCAATACTGCATTAAACCCCTTACGTATACATATATAAAACAACAGCGACATCAACAACAGAACACCTAAAATTGTGGGGGGGTTTCAAAAAACAAATTGACGTCACAGAATTTTTGGAGAAAACTAAAATAAATCAATGGAAATCAGCATAAAAGTATTTTGCAAAAATGTAATTTTTAAAATTCAAAGCAATTTACTGCAACATTTTGGTTTGACTTAATAATCTGCTTGTGATTTGAAGATAAAGTTACTTGTCAAATGGAAGTGATTTGAACACATTGTACATAGGACTACAAAAAGTGTTATCTAATGGGTCGGTATACTTGATGTGGTATAGAAATTGAACTGCATTACTGTAAGTACTGTGTGTACATTAATCCATGCTTTTAAGCGAAACTTTTAAAAAAATATGAAAATGAAATACCGAAGAAAACAAATTTGCTGAGAGCATTTGACAAGTTTTATGTAAACAGCCATGCAAGGTATTTGAGGACACTTTGAGAGTAACAACAGGTTTTGTTGAAACAGCGTAAGGATATGGGTGGGAGTGTTATACATTGGCACCAGTGTTTCCCCACGGAAGTTTACATGTCAAAAGAATGTCATTTAAATGTTATTGAAAGTGAATTATTTCCCGTTTTATTTCCAGATTGCAGACTTTGGTTTGTCTAATTACTTCAGCCAGAATAAACTCCTGTCGACCTACTGTGGCAGCCCCCTGTACGCCTCCCCGGAAATCGTCAACGGCAACCCCTACCATGGTCCGGAGGTATGCACTTGTTATTTATCTTATAACCTCTGACAGAGATTTGGTTAATACTCCTGACTTCAACATCTTTTTGATCAACTTACTGTGGTAATTAACAAACTGAATACAGTTTATTGAATTTGGTACAGTTCTCAATTTGGAAACAACTTAATATAACTCTGGAAGTGAAGTAAAATCAGGTTTAGAATGAAAACAAAACAAACTAGTCAGGCCGGTAATTACACATTTGCCTGAAGGTAAATCATTGATGGCTTAAGGTTGCAAGGAATGGCCTTAGGTTGACCTTGAGAATGTACACAAGCACTCACATGTTTTAGGAGATATCGAGACAGCACAACATGTGTAGCTCACGCTGTGAATCTTATCTCCAGCATAAACTTTTTTATCTGATCAAGATCCATCATTTCCAAAAAGACATAATGTATTCTGACCCACTGGTCCCTGTAAACCGACAATGATCTGTTTGGATGAGTCTAGCACTACAGGTGGATGGGGTTTAAATGAAACCCATTGTAATCTCAAATCTCAGATCGTGCATGAAAAATATTTAACAAACTTTTTGTTTGCTCAAATTTTTCTTTAAGTTAATGAAGTGTGTCGATATCAGTGATAAACATTGTAGAGATGTATATGGATCCCAGGTAACCTTAGATAAATGTTTTCTTTCACATGTACGGTTACTTCATATGTTAATGTCCGACTCTGTATATATAGACCTTTACTTATCTACCCCTGAATTTCACAATGAACTATTCCAATCTTTGAATTGGAAGAGTTCAATTGTGCCTTTGGGGTTGAATGAGTTAAATACTCAGTTTAATATACTCAATGATATTGATATGTCAACACTGGGAACAATGACAGATGCACACTAACTTAGGGTGAAAAACCTTCGTGTATCCACCAGTATTTACATAAAACATAGAGACCCTGAGGATGTGACAGGCTGTACAATGGAAAGCACAGTCTGTGGTTCATCTATTTGTTTAACAATGAAGTTTAAACTGGTGACAATTAGACCAGTAGACAGAGTGACCCTAGTGTATTACACTTTCCTTATCAATCCTAAGACTATGACATGTGATGTTCTGTAGAAACAAGCTTCTTCAATATCTCACAAAGACAGAAGTTAAATTTTTCGAAATAAATACTTCCTTAATTTTAAATTCACCAACAAAGTTATTTTTGGATCTAGAATATCATCACTTATAAACGTGAAAATATCAGTATTTTAGGTTTGCTTTAAAAAAAAAGTTCAGGTTGAAAAGTTAAAAGTTTGACAAAATTCATTATAAAGCTAATGGTATGTGATACAAATGATTCGTGTCTACCATACTTGTAGTGATTATGTTATCATTTAACTTGACTCGATGACAGTAGTTCACTAATACTGTGACAGACTGGTGCAGTTTTACCCATTAACGCCAGAGTAATGAAGATAGGGCCATTCTTTGCCTTATACTTTCTGAAATAGAAGGGCCAGGCTTGTGTAGTTTCTTCGTGTTTATAACACAATCTTATCACAGAAAGNCCCCCCCTTCACTTACTCTAGAACAGGTAGCTGTAGGGGTATCTGTCATCAGGGAAATGGAATTCCACTGAAATCATGTCAAACTACTAAGAGGGTTTACCTCCCAGAAAGCCCTCAGACATGCCTGGCTAGTAGATTAAAATGTACACCACAACTTAATCTCCTCACATTACAGTGTTAACAATGACCTCCGAATTTTGAGCAAGGATCAAATGAGAAAAATAAAATGTTTAAATACAAGACTTAAGAATGTTTCGTCTATTTCAAAAAGTAGGATGCAAATTTTTTCACACAAGAAGCTATCAAAGCGCAATAATAGTTGCAGTGTGTAGGTAATGATGGTGATGGGTGTTATGATAGGGACCACCTGTTTGACATAGCACACAGAACTTACCCGTCTCAAACCTGTTTTCTCTTTATCATGTGAGTTTGAATTAATTTCAAAGGTGTTTTATAATCCCAATGGGATAAAGTGAAAATAAAAAATGTGCATTTTTATCAAAATTTATCTTATTCATGTCCTATAAGTTTTGTGTGTCTCTATGTCCCTCTGTGTAGTCCTGCTGTGCTCTGGAAACGCTTAAATAACATTCTTCAACTTTATATTTTAAATTCATTTAAATCCTTCCGTGTATTACACCATTGTAAGATTCAAATTATACTGATTTACCGTACATAAGGTTGACGAGGATATAGGAACAGATTTTGTTGCCTGCATTTTCATCCATATTTTTGCAACTATGAAGCGACTTTATGTTTTTTTGGAAAATTGATGTACCCAAAACAATGTTTACAAGAAGACATAAAATTGATGTGCACCCAAAACAATGTTTACAAAAAGACATAAAATTTATTTTGTTGAAAACACAATTAATTACAGTTGATGAAGTTATCTCAATGTGATGTCATTTAAATTGTTTAAAATAAAATTACCAGATAACAAAATAAGGAGGAATGGTTTTCTGTCTAACAGAGTGATGTAGGCCAAGTCAGCAGTGTGATAAATGATATCATTGATCTGTGTGAGTTGTGCCTATACATAGCAGGAAATGAGGAGGGGGATAATTGTGATTAATGTAAAACAGGCTTTACACAGCAGGCTAGGGCCTCAGGGAATACAGAAATCCATTAGGACTCCATAAAACAGCCCATTATAGTGAGGTAACTACCTACTCAATCTGTCGTTTAAAGCACAATTCAATATTTTATCAATATCAAAATACATTTTAAAAATTGAATTCCCCCTGTTTTATTCTTTGATGTTTAAATTGACAGAATATTACCTGTTTCAGTAGGTTATATCATGGTATTGTTTGAAGATATTTCTTCAATTGAGTGTCATGATCTTGACGGCTTTGACATATCAATAGACCTTGGAAACTGAACCTGTCTAATCCAGAAACCTGTGTAAACAATAAGATCTTTAACAAAAACCTGTCTAATCCAGAATTCTGTATAAACAAGATCATCAAAAAGGTTAAGCTATTTACCTTTCAAGATCAGTAACAAAATCCTGTCTAGTCTAGCTGAACGTCTTGATCCCTACAAGATTTCCTGTTTAGACAGATTTCACTGGAGGTATATTTTAATAAGGGCATTAGAAAGGACACGTTTTGCACTTGGAGATAAGAACACTGTATTTTTTGATACCCAAACACTTGAATACACCTATACACCAAGTCTGATACCCTTATTCATAGATGTATACACCTATACACCAAGTCTGATACCCTTATTCATAGATGAATACACCTATACACCAAGTCTGATTCCCTTATTCATAGATGTATACACCTATACACCAAGTCTGATACCCGTATTCATAGATGTATACACCTATATCCCAAGCCTGATACCCTTATTCATAGACGAATACTCCTATGCACCAAGTCTGATACCCTTATTCTTAGATGTATACACCTTTACACCAAGTCTGATGCCCTTATTTATAGATGAATACTCCTATAAACCAAGTCTGATACCCATTCATAAATGAATACTCCTATAAACCAAGTCTGATACCCATTCATAAATGAATACTCCTATAAACCAAGTCTGATACCATTATTCATAGATGTATACACCTGTACACCAAGTCTGATGCCCTTATTCATATATGAATAAGGGCATCACACTTGGTGTATAGGTGTATGCATCTATGAATAAGGGCATCACACTTGGTGTATAGGTGTATTCATCTATACACCAAGTCTGACACCCTTATTCATAGACGAATACTCCTATGCACCAAGTCTGATACCCATTCATAGACGAATACTCCTATGCACCAAGTCTGATACCCGTATTCATAGATGTATACAACTATACACCAAGTCTGATGCCCTTATTTATAGATGAATACTCCTATAAACCAAGTCTGATACCCTTATTCTTAGATGTATACACCTGTACACCAAGTCTGATACACTTATTCATAGATGTATACCCCTATACACCAAGTCGGATACCCTTATTCATATATGAATACTCCTATAAACCAAGTCTGATACCCATTCATAGATGAATACTCATATACACCAAGTCTGATAGCCTTATTCATAGATGTATACACCTGTACACCAAGTCTGATACCCATTCATAGACGAATACTCCTATGCACCAAGTCTGATACCCTTATTCTTAGATGTATACACCTATACACCAAGTCTGATGCCCTTATTCATGGCTGTCATACACTTAATCCTCTTATAATTATCTGATATAATATATACTTCAGAATATCACCCATTGAATTATTAAACTAAATTTAGATTCAGAAATATAACCATGTTCATCTTACTTTGTTAAACAAGATACTGAAATAAATTATTTAGTAAGCTTATTGTTAACACTTCTATAGATTCACGTCAGTATTTACCCATCACATCCTTTAAATTAAGATTGGATTACAGAATCTGTGTCTACCCCGTTGGTCGCTACAGTAATAGTTACCTTACCTGTGACCCCCTTACCCTAGCCATGTAGTTACCTTACCCCCTCACCCTAACCCTGTAGTTACCTTACCCCTCACCCTAACCCTGTAGTTACCTAACCCCCTCACCCTTACCATGTAATTACCTAACCCCCTCACCCTCACCCCGTAGTTACCTTACCCCCTTACCCTAGCCCTGTAGTTACCTTACCCCCTCACCCTATCCCTGTAGTTACCTTACCCCCTCACCCTATCCCTGTAGTTACCTTACCCCCTTACCCTACCCCTGCAGTTACCTTACCCCCTCACCCTTACCATGTAATTACCTAACCCCCTCACCCTTAACCTGTAGTTACCTAACCCCCTCACCCTTACCATGTAATTACCTAACCCCCTCACCCTCACCCTGTAGTTACCTTACCCCCTTACCCTAGCCATGTAGTTACCTTACCCCCCACCCTTAACCTGTAGTTACCTAACCCCCTCACCCTTACCATGTAGTTACCTAACCCCCTCACCCTCACCCTGTAGTTACCTTACCCCCTTACCCTAGCCCTGTAGTTACCTTACCCCCTCACCCTCACCCTGTAGTTACCTTACCCCTTCACTTACCCCTGTAGTTACCTTCCCCCCTCACCCTAACCCTGTAGTTACCTAACCCCCTCCCCCTGACCCTGTAGTTACCTAAACCCCCCCCCCTAACCTGTAGTTACCTAACCCCCTCCCCCTAACCCTGAAGTTACCTAACCCCCCACCCTTCCCCTGTAGTTACCTAACCCCCTCACCCTAACCCTGTAGTTACCTAACCACCTCACCCTAACCTTGTAGGGGGCACCCTAACCCTGTAGTTACCTTACCCCCTCACCCTAACCCTGTAGTTACCTAACCCCCTCACCCTAACCCTGTATTTATATACCCACCTTGTGTAGATCTATGTATCCCTATCATTGGCTACATCTACAATTACTTACTCCACATAACTACTTCTCCTGTAGTTACCTACATGCCCCACTTTGAGTTCAGGTACCCTTAAATCATACTGTTATCAAACATTGCACAGTTACTGGGAAGACTTGGTCCTCTTCAAATACTCGGCCAGGCACACGTGTCCTTTGTAACAGAATCAGTCACTATTAAAATTGAACAGGATGTTATGACTGGGTCACCAACGACACTATATATATCTTACACTGCACAGTCAATGTTCTCTTTAAAAAAAAAATGCAACACACGTCTGAAGGTTTAATAGACTGGGAGATCGACTGAATAGTCTGTTAAATCTTCAGGTGAGGTATATTATATACTTCTCCTTGATAGTTTCATGGAATCCAAAGGAACTTGTGTATTTCTTGGAATCAATTTTGGAAATAAATTTGTCAAACAATCTTTTTTATGTAAGATAATTTTGATCGCCTTCTGAAACCTTCTTTGTGAAATCTAATAATGCAGCTTTGCCTTTCTATTTATAATCTGGTTTTCTCTGTATTGAGCAGTTAACTTCAGAAAATTTGATATTATCTTGGAGCCGAAAACTCTCCTAAAATGGATATTTTTGTCACAGAAAAAGAAAAGAGACGCCATTGTCGTTTAAAATTTGTTTGCGTAGATGCAATCAATCTTCCATCATCACAGAATTTTTATCACATAGCGATGTTAAATAGACTGAGCGAGGCGTTGTGACACCTCCCACAGAAACATGACACACACCATTACCTAGGAGATCATCTCAGTCACACATGGCCTGGCCCAGTGTATCATCATTAAGTACCGTTATATATAGAGTCGGCAGTAAATCGGTCAAATTATCAGACTTATATTTCTCTATAAATGTCAGTAATTATAGCATCAATCAGTTCCCTAATCTGGAAATTTATGTTGGTACACAGAATCTAATATCCTCGGGGTATAAGACAATTCTTGTTTCATATATTTTGTGGCTAAAACTAAAAAAAATCTACATTAAAATGGAAATCATTAGCCATTACAAAAAGATGTATATGTATACTTAACGAAGAAAAAAAATCTAAAAAATTGTTTAGTCATATATTTGTGTGTCATTGACCTATGGGTTAAAAATTCCCTCTGTCATTTCCTCTGGACATCAAAACTGCCAGACAGTTAGCAAGAGATAGAAATCTACACACAGTCTTTCAAAACATTTTATCAGAATATTTTTTTAAAAAGGTATTAAAGCCATTAAAATGTTAGATACATTATAGTACACAGATCTACAGAAAGCTGACATGTGTTATGGCCAACTTGTACAGGTGTGCTATGTTTATCTCGTTACAGGTAGACTGTTGGAGCCTGGGAGTTGTCCTATACACCCTGGTGTATGGAGCCATGCCATTTGACAGTTCTGACTTCAAAGTTTTGAGAAAACAGATATCTAATGGGGACTATTATGAACCTACAAATGCTGCAGGTTTGTAAAAACAATGATTTAAAAAGAAATCAAATCTTAAACTTTATTTGATCAATCTAGGTTCAGCCCCCATTGAATGACTTATTAATATGCATGTGTCATAAGTACAAATACTGTTATTCACAGGTGTTACACTTTATTTTAACATTTGGCGTTATATCACAATACTTTGGGTAACGCAAGTCATTATAAAACTGTTTTTAATTAGGAGTAAAGACTCATAGAGGTATCACTGACTACTTGTAGCTTTGTTAGCACCTTGTTAACAATTTTAGTTTAAAAAATATGGATTCAATAATTTTCATCAACCTTTTTTGTTATAGAATGTGCGGGTCTTATTCGCCACCTATTGACAGTGAACCCCGCCAAACGGGCAGGTGTGACGGACATCCTGAACCATTGGTGGGTGAACCTCCATCACAACAAGACCCCATGTGGGGCTCCGTACCCAAATCCTGACTTCCTCAAGCCGGTCACTCTGCGTCACAACCAGAGCTTGTCGTCAGACAGCGAAGGCGAAGTGGATATGAAATCTGCCAAGCCTTTGAAGAGCATCCTCAAAAAGCCGTCAAGTGGTAGTACAAGCAGTAACAACAGCAGGTCGAGCGAGGACCCGTGTGATACAGCTTGTCGGGAATCAAAATGCCACGACTCACTGCCATCGATGGAGGTCGGGGATACTCAGTGTGTCAATGGCTATACAGACTCTATGACCATGCCCGAACAAGGACCTGAGGTTTTTTGTTCTGCTACAGAAGGGGCAGGTAACTCCAGTGAAGAGATAAAAAAAGTGTTCGATTCCGAGAAGAAACCTGCAAGGGGAATTCTCAAAAGGAAGGGTAAATTCTCCGGAGGTGACAGTGGATGTGTTCTTAATGAGAATAGTGTGAAAAGTCCTGGTGAATCTGAAACAAAGGAGAATACCTCCATGACTTACAACCTGTCGGACATTGATCAGGTTCTACATGGAGGGGAGAATACTGCCCCAAACTCACAGATCTGTCGCAACCAAGCATCAGACTTTGTACATAGTGGTACATCATATACACCAGCAGACAATGTCAGTGAGAGGAGTGTGACAGTGGTGCCTCGTCGGGGCATACTGAAGCAGCCCGGAACCACCGATGCCAGAAAGAGGCTTAGTGCTTGTAGTATAGGATCCAACTCCTCTGCAGAAATACTGGACTTTTCGTATGACAGTGGAGACGACCAGTATCTGAATCTGTCCAAGTTTGGAATTGTAACCTCCTCTGATGGAATCGATCACTTGGGTGGCTTCAATGCAGGTCTTGACCCTGGACCCAGTAGCAATGAATACAGAACCAGGGGCGATTCAGGACATTTTGACCAAAGCAGACCTGACATTTCCCAAAAACTTTAACATGGGTCCTGTTTGTGACCCGTGACAGACTTGTATGGTGTTGGTGTATAGATACACGTCAGTATCTCTTCACTGTATACATAAGTTCATTATAACAATCCCTACATGTTTAGTAGTGACAACTATTGTGATGCATGGGACTATATTTTCGCCAGCTAGAATCTTTTGGTTATTATTTGGTTTTAGCAGTCAAATGGTTCCCATGGTTACCGTGGAATGCATGTAATTGTTTCGGTGCTTAAAAGGATTACTTTCGTACATTAACTAGCAGTGATAGCTAATTGCCTAGCTGTTATTTAGGGGTAGCATTATACTAGGAGGTGTCATAACAACCCCACGTAGCTATAGCCGCTGTGACCTGTAATGCAATTTCTAGTCTATATTTAGATTGGTCGTATAATCTGTTGCTCATCCACACAAGAAGAACGCAATGTTTGGTGCTCTGAGATGATGGTTCTGCCATGGTGTTTTTGTCATGATCTCATTTTCGATAGCAGTCCAACTGCAGCAAGCACATTTATTATTTCCAGAACTGTTATGTAGAACAAAGTCTGAACTTCTCCCTCTGTGGCAGTAATTTGCTTCAAACAAGATAGTAGATCCATTAATTGGATATACCTAAGGCATTAAAGTTTCTAGCAGGGACGCTTATAGATTGGAAGACGTTTGTCTGAAGAGTTGAAAGATTTTTAATCCACAGGAGACTCTGTTCTGCATAACAGTTCGACAGTCATGTCTTATTATGTAATATTTCGACATTTCTGTTTGGCACTGATTCCTGTAAGGGAGAAGATATGTACATTTTATGTAAGCTTTTGTTCAGAAATTCTCATTACTATAAGTATGTGTGAATTTTTGTATTTATTTATAAAGTAGTATTTACGCTTTAAGTTACATGTGTGTCTTCTAGTACATGAGAGGGAACATTACGTGTACCAGTCAGCATTTCCAGTAGCTAACTTTCACTTTACATGTAGTTAACATTATAATGCTATTGTGATATTCCCACAAGCCACGTTCACGATGCCAAAATTGTATCAATGTCTATTTAATTTAAATGTTGAAAACATAAGTGATAATTGTAAATATAATTTTTGGCTGTTGTCCCAAAATCTGAAACACACAATACATTCAGGACACTAACAAGTCAAATATCAATTCTACAAATTCAGTTTATTTTGGCAATGTACAAAATGTTAATATGTTAAAGCATTTATCATTGGATTTTTGAAATTTTATAGATATTTATAGTCTATGAATGCTCAAATTATTGTTGTAAACAATTATTCTTAACTTCGAAAAGGAGTGTACCAAGAGTCTCAACATGAAAAGAAAGAGTCTAGAATATTAAGTATGCTGTCAAATTGTGTTAGCATGTGTATTGTCTGTGTGTGTTTCCGGTTTGTATTCGTGTTGCTGTCAGTGTGTGTCTGAGGTTTACAGTCACATTGTCAAGGTCATTGTGCATGTCTATATTACTCCGTCAAGGTCGACACAGTGAATATATCTTGATTGTCCAGGTCACGTATACTGTTTATTGACTGTCAAGGTCAGCTGTGACGGAGTGGTGTGTCAAGTAATTAGGACACAAGTCTGTAGTGGTAGATTTAGCTCTTAGTGCTTCCAACGTGTTCTGTCCTAAATGAGTGACAGGTGTGTTGTATAAGTGTGTGTTAAATGTGTTGTATATGTGTGTTGCAGGTGTGAATCATACAAAAAAGGGGTGTGTGTGCTTCACTGAACATGTATGACTGATTTAATGAAAGTGGAATTTCAAAGAAACAAAATTAATCAGACCAAGTATAGATGAAACTTCATTTCACAAAGAATTACAAATGTTCCATCAAACATCTATAAAATCAAACTTAACTTTGTGGTACATTTGTGCTAGGTGTTGCTTGATACTGTTTGCCTGTAAGACATTGATTTAGATATTGAAAGTACTGAACCGGAAATAAATACCCAGAATTCGGAGAGATTGTTTGGTCATGAAAGTATGAATGAGCTTTATAGTATTGAAGCCAACATTAAAAGTTTTGTGCAGTAATTCCATATTATATTTGTCCCAAATATTTCCTTAAATAATTGTAATTCCTTAAATGTCATTCATCATTTAATTTATTGATAAGTAAAACTATCACAAACGAAATAAAACAATAAATCTTACATCTCTTGTTTTTTATCTGTTGTTGATGTCACAGTGACAACTGTCTCCATTTGACATACAGTCAATGTAATAGTCGGCAGGAGCCAGACTTGTGTGACAGTAAACAGTGTTATAGTAGATTTAGATTTCCCTATCTTGAACTTTCCCTTTCTTGTTGCAACAACCATACTACCTATCCTAATACCGTCCTTGTGGTTTCGTTGTGAATACCCCGGTACTCACTTTGAGGACGTGACATTATATACATGGTGGCTATCTTCGCTCCCTGCACCCCTGGAATGTGTCATAGCAAAATTGAAGGCTCGGTGTGCACCACATTGTTGATGAGACAAGAAGACTACTTCGATCCTTTGATGTACATCAAAAGATGCTTAATCCCTTTTGTATATTAGATGCAAATAAAATTATGTTTAAATCAAAAGAATCTCGCGGTCACGCAACAGTAAAAATTGACAGGCTTTGAAGTCGGGCGTCTCTCCTTTGTAATTGTGTCGCCTGCGAAAAGCTGGTGACACATATAGGTATTGCTTTGGCGGCGGCGGCAAGGTCAAGGTCACTGTTACTATAAATAGAAAATCTGTTTTCGTGCGATAACTTGAGTTTCCTTGGACCGATCAAACTCAAACTTCATGCAGTGCTTCCTTACCAAAAGTGCGTGCTTGGGATTGCTTTTCAGGTCCGCAGGTCAAAGGTCAAGGTCACTGTTACTATAAATAGAAACTTCACTAAAACTGTATACTGGACGGCTTCGATCTACCACTTGACCCACCGTGTATACCTCTGAAATGCCGTCTTACTCCAAATGTTATTGACAACACTAGCTGTTTAACATCATAATCCACAAGTTTATTCATTTATTTATGGGAAACCATCCGAGGAGTCATACAAATTAAACTTGGAATGGAGACAATGAGTATCCATAGCAAGTTCCTTAAATTCTTCCCAGAATAACAGATTATATAACAAAATGATGCCATCCAAAAACATAATCTATGATTATTTTTTTTACCTGAGACCAATCAAACAGCTATCTTTGGGCCTTCAATTTTGCTTTGACATATTCCAGGGGTGTAGAGAGCGTAAGTGAGCGTAACCCCTGGAATATCGAGGATGCATGGCCGGCGGCTGTCGTGGATGAATCAGAAGATGATAACCTTCAGGAATGCCTGGTCCGTGTCCAATGGTCTCCTTGTAAAAGTTTCTTTTCTAAGTTCGTATTTTCCCCTGTCTCATCAATTTTCAGTTCAAATTCCGATTCTGTTCTTTATTATTCTCTTGTGGTTTTTCGTCCTTGAAAAAAGTCATACAGTTTTATTTTTGTCGACGAGATCTGGCAAAATCAAAAACGTCACTATGACCAGCACAGCATTATTTCTGCATGAGTGTGCAGCTGTTCTGACGTAATATAAGAATTCCGACATCAATTGGGCACATCAATAGGTTATATAGGGTAAGTTTTATCGGGACGTTGTCTGTAAAACCCTTCATCACATGCCCTAAGCTTGTTTTGTCGGACCTTTTCCATTATATAATGATAAACAGTGGCCAACAGAAATACCGCCCTTCTTATTCTCCACTGTGTTACTGGGTCCAACCTGGATTAAATGTATTACGTCACACAACGTGGTCGATAAAACGTTAAAAATAGACATATACTTCGTTCAGCTGGCAGAATAGGAGTATCATATTGGGCCGGTTTTAGATGTGAAAGGGCGTATAATATAGACTACAATGACGAATGTACATTGTTAAGATGGTAGCCGATATATGAGTCGTTTTCTATACATGGTATGCTTTTAATCATGATAAAAAACGATTTCAAGAAGGCCCCAAAATCAATGTCCACGGTTACCAAACGTTCCTATATTGGGGTCGGGTAAAGAGGAAGAACTGGTCCCGATCAAATGCGCCTGTGTCGACTGCAAATCCAAGAACACGAGGGCCTTTCCTTCATGCGCAGCGGACAGATGTTCGACTATATTAACAGAAATGGTTTACTGATGACCAGAAAAAAATGGAACGCCAGAATTAACGTATATTTAATTATCTTCTTGAATTGAACCTTTGATTAATTAAACTGAAGATAGTCTCATTTCATGTAAAGCTTGGTGTTTCTCATTTATACTTAACTTTAATCAGTTCAATTGAAGATAGGTTCAGCTGAATTAGCAATACCTCCGAATGACTTAAAGTGACATCTTCAATTAAATTGAAGGTAACTTAATAATTGAATTGAAGGTATGCTCATTTATTTGAAGATAGGTGTATATAATTGCATGTATGTTGATTTGGCGTTCTATAGGAAATTGGTGCTGAGTAATTCTCTGCTGCCGAGAAAGGTAGTTCTACAGGGACAAATTTGCACCAATGCTGTACCAACGTGACAGAGACTGGTCTTCTGCTAACCATTCAGCACTAAGATAATCGTCTGTAATATGTGCATAACCCACTTGACTCTACTACAATTGCAATCAAAGAGGGAATGGCGAGGAAAGCACGCTTAAATGTCAAAGGAAGGCAAACCAGGACGTAATGAGTCGGGTCGCACGTTCATTACACTAGGGGATGCTGAGAGAACTCGCTCCTTTGTCTGTGGGCACACATTGAAAAAGCCAAATGACGCATGCGTCGTCGCATTTTGGGGAAAGAATGACAAATACCTCACAGCAGTAGTACAACCAGGAGACGTTTCTTGGAAAATGTAATTATAAGAAATGTTTCCCACGGTGCAGTATTAGTGTTTTTTCCTCCTTAAGAACGGGATGTGTCCGTTATAAACCATCTAACGCTGAAATGTGCTGTATTAATAGGGTTCTCTGATGCTCAAAGCTATGCACAAGCAACACAGGGAGGTTTTGTCTGTGATTAATACCTACTTCTAGACACACGCGATACGTTGTTGTAATTGAATGATTTGTCCCCTGTAACAGCAGCAAATCACCACAGAGAGGGACATTACGGAATTAGAACTGCAGAGCCGAAACTAATTAGAACTATTTTGGGCACGACAAACAGACACATTCTAACGGCAAATAAATTGAAATACGATGACATTTTCAGCATATTTTCTGCAAAAAAATAATTACTGGTCATTCTTTAGAACAATGGAGAATGTAGTAAAGACTGACCGGTTACCGTTTCTTAAGGAATCACAAATAGGATAACTGTCAGAGACAGGAACGAAATAAGTCTGGAGTGCCGCGTGAACTAACAAAATCACAACAAAAAAGTTTAGTGTCCCTCGGGAAACTAACGGA
This sequence comes from Mizuhopecten yessoensis, assembly GCF_002113885.1. Taxonomy (NCBI): domain Eukaryota; kingdom Metazoa; phylum Mollusca; class Bivalvia; order Pectinida; family Pectinidae; genus Mizuhopecten; species Mizuhopecten yessoensis. Next base: position 72,082 of record NW_018480060.1, on the reverse strand, counting down.
ATCATAAGGTTGGAGTGTTGATGGGAATAACGGGATCGTGGGATTTGTGTGTCCCAAGATCAAACGGAATCACTAGACTTGGCTGTCTCAGAGAACTAACAAAACCACAAAATATGAACTGACAAGGAACAAAATTAAAAACAAATGTCAACAGAACTTATTGGAGTATCTCGGGGAACTATCGGAATTACATTGACCCTGCAGGTAGGCCGTAAGAATTGTACCTGCTGATCTGCATGATCGTAAGAGGCCTGTGAGGAAGGCTTTGGGTTCTGTCCCCTGACCGAGACATACCAAAGTCTTTAAAAGTGGTAGTTTATAGTCCTGCTTAACGCTCAGCAAATTAGGCGTGGGACGACTGGTTCGCCCGTTGTCAGTATAATGTGGCCGGGTGGGTCGTCCTGCTGGGTGTCTTCGGCAGGAAGTTTCAGTGAGATAGCACTATAAAGTCGGCATCAGTTCCGCGCTATCACAAGGAGACAAACACGAACATATCGCAGCCTCCCAAAATACCCACACATACACTACACGCATGCATCTTGTACACAGGGGAGGCCGTCCTTAAATGGCCTTAGTTGTTAATAGGACGTTAAACAAAATCAAACAAACAAACAAACAAAATCGGAGTTACATGATTTGATTGTCGCGGAGAACCAATTGAGTCACAAGCTTGTTCTCACTGGCCAGTTCTGCTACTGGTCAACACTGGCAATCAAGTCGTATGTCCGGATATCCGGTTGGCTCCATTTTTACACAGCACCGTTTCACCTTTGCGTTGGCATGATGCAGATCAATATATCAATAAGATCGATATCATTTGATTGGTTCCTGTTCAGTGACAGTTAAGTATCTATGAAGTACATATTTGACAGATTAATGGGGCTCCTTAACAGAGACAAAAAAATACATTCGAGTATTAATCCGGGTCTCACACTTTGTTTCGCAAACCCTGCGCAGGATATCTCACTTTTTTACGTGTGCGAAATTTAGAAAATGATTTTGAATTAGAGATGACCAAACGAGGATTATGTTGTGGAGGTATACCAGCAGGTGTCTCCAATGCCATTACAGACCCTGCTTGTTGGCCTTTACAAGGCCACATTGTTCCGTTACACAGACTACTGGGGTGTACCTCTGTGTACTGAAATGTGATAAAAGCTCTGTCAGCATACCCAAGACTCAATTTTAAAATTGTGTTATTTATTACTTTTATCTAACTTAGATAAACCATTTTCATGTTGTCTCATTCTCATTTTGACTTTGATTACACTCATTTTGACTGAACCATCGATTACACAAAAACTATACTATTGTATTTATGTTATAAATACGAAAATAAATAGCTTTTAAGATCTGTTGATGAAAACAGAAATTATCTATCTCAAAATGTTTATTTTCAGTTTCATTTTTATGAGTGGTTTTATTTAAAATGTTGAACAAACTGGTTTAGAGTTGTAAGCTGGTCGATCTTTTGTCGGGGTGTTTTGTCGGGATGTTTGTCGGGGGGTTTGTTGGGGTCACCAGTGCCTATCTAGTACACGGAGCGGCCTTCATACCCGTGCCTGTTCACCCCCGAGTCTCAGTAATGTTTGGGTATCAAATAGCTTTTAGAGGAAAATAGGTCGGGTGTATTTACGAAAAAGTAATCACAACACATATTTGTGTGACCTTTGGACTGTTTGATGTCTTGTTTTGATCAAGGCTTAGCAAATATTTTGTACGATATCAAATATATATACATAATGGCAGAGGGCGTGATGTTTTTCTAAAAGGACATTCTACATTTTCAATGGATGTGAGAAAACACCATATCTTGACGGATATTGTTTGTGTTTGAAAATTTATTGATTTGATGACATTCGTCCGAGATGGAAGTACAATTAACGTAAACTACACAGCTTTATAAAAGTGTCACAACGCAGAAATGGCGACAACTGTAAGCATCACTGATAACGTATGTCTTAGCTCCTACCAATAACACGCCAACAATCCAAATAAATCTTCTAGCTTGACGGTTGTAAGGGGGAAAATACACCAAATCCTATACGTATCATCTTATTCCAATGTCAACGCAATTTCCCATGTGCAGCGTTTGCTAGTGATGTTCCAACAACCTGAGCAAGATATACCCTGCAGTAAGGGTAGCAAATTCTTGCTTCTTTAGACTTAGCTGATTAGATTGCATTGGTTCAGTTATAGAGACGAGGAAAACATCTGATCAAAGTACGTTTACATAGTGATAAACTCCAATATTCACTATCTTAAATGATATAATCTGGTGTCCGTCCCGCCCCTATGGACTTTGTCGCTTTGAAAATGCATGGAAATGGTTGAGCTCCCCAATCTTTGTTCATTTCAAGATAACCACCCTATAACTACATATACAATCGTTGGGCATGGAGAGACGACGATGGAAATCATGCTACCAGGGATGGCCATGAGGGCCCGCCCCGCCCTTGGGAACTTAGTCTGTTGCACATTACGTCGAAACGATTACGATCCCCTACATAACACCGTAAAACAACATGCCATTGCTGAGCATGATGATTTGGATACACATATACTTTCGAGATTGATTCCGCGGTCCAGCTCCAACCTCGATACCTTAGTCTATTGGTCATAACATGAAAATGGTTGAAATCCTCACCCCATAACAATGAACAGACGAAGATAATCACTGAGCCCGCCAGCGGACATGGTCTTCAGGTTAGTATGTGGAAACTGTTGGAATCTCCACCCTATAGCATTTGGGTGTACATATGCTTCCAAAACTTACCTTGTGGTTCAGCCCTATCCCTGGGAACTCCCGAGGTCATCACATGGAAATGGTTGAGATCTCGACCCCGCTAGAATATATATACATATAAAAATGCTGGGCATAAAGATACGAACACAATCGTGCTATCAGAGTTGGCCTCGGGTCTCGCATCTATCTTACAGACTTCGTCCCGGGTTAAAACATGACAATATACAATTCCTGAGCAGAAGGATTCGGATATGACTATGCTACCGAAATCGAGTCATAGAGTCAAGCCCCAATCATGAGAATTAGATACTTGGGTCATATATTCAATTGCTTGACTTGAGGAGATAAATATGCAAAGATTTATTTTTATTTTTGGGGGGGG
>NW_018480060.1:37919-68499 GCF_002113885.1 Mizuhopecten yessoensis | reverse complement strand
GGGGATGGGGGCGGGGGGCGGGTTAATTCTTTCAATATAAATTAGAAACGGTTCAGACCAACACATGAACATAAGCATGAATAGACGAACAATATTATGCTATCAGGATAAGCTCTTAGTTCTGGCCTCTCCGCTGGAGACCTATTTGTAATAACACATACGTGGTCTTCACTAAGAATAGTTTGCCGTGATTGCTTAAATATCAAGATAAGAGATACATGCCCTTTGAGACACTTTTTTGTTTTCGTATGGTCATATTCTTACATCACAGTGTACATGGAAGAAAAAGACCAGTGAAGAACTCTTATTTGGACTTATAAGAGAATTACTAATGGAAAGCCTTCGTTGGCCATAAATCACTTAAATTAACGATTGACATTGAAAAGGTCAGTAAATCGTGACCAGATTCGAACAGTAGTCCCCGAAATCACTAGAGTTTGTCACCGTTCAAGTTTTGTGTTATAAGTTTGTTCGATTAAACACTCTCAGTGTGTTGTCTATAGATGAGATGATTCCATTTCACAATCCAATAATACCACTGATGTCAGTGTAGCAGATGCAGTCCTTTTTAATATTTATAATAAAGGCCGAGTAAGTGATCAGGTTTAAAAACTAACAAATGACTTGATAAACAAATAGAGTGATTGCCCTTTGGATCTGTTGACCTCTTGATTTGGCAGGTAAAGCGACACTGAGCTGGCTAGCGAACTTGGCATGAAGTGACCAGCGTAGGTTGACCCCACCTACCCGTAGCTGTTGTGGCTGGAGTGATTTAGATCAACCACACTTGACTCAACGCTACATCTGTTTGCACAGAGGTTACACTTCCGACTTCTGTCGTGTGACGGAAGTTACAAGAGCGGACAATTTCAAAGAATGCTAGAAAAAACTCTTTATGCTTAACGCTGGAGATGTTTCAACTACAGACATAAAACAAATCGTGTCACAACGTTATTTTTCATCGGTGTTGGAAACTGTTGGTCATTTCTGCAGTTATTTATCATTAAAACTGTTTATGAAAAAATCGTTTGTTGTTGACTCATTTCTGAAATTATTCATGACAGGAAAGTTTCTTTAAAAATGAAAAATTGAGGATATCAATAGCGATGTATTGTCCTTAAAACCCCTTATACGGCCTGTGGAGGAGGTACATGTTACGGTGGGATGTGTTTTGTGACACCTGAGACCGAGACGCCCTCACCTGGAGAGAAGTCACCCGACTCGTGTGATGGGCCGGGGTGAGCCGAGGTAACGCGACCCATGTATAATGTTGATTTGACCGCGCAGTGGCGAGTTTACTCTCACTTTTTTATACGGCAAATATTTGCACAGTGCCGTGCCATCAGAATGATTGACTATGTTTGAACAGAACCTGGTCACACAAAGAAAGGAGAGGTTTTACTCTAGGGTACCGGTTTTACCATAAACACGGACTGGATACGAGTCATCGTCCTCGACCATGTTTTTGCCAAATAGGCACCTACAGTTGAAGGTTACTAAACACACTTAGTGAGGTCACACGGCCCTTATTGTGCCCAATCAAGTACGCCTAGCCACAATAACAAACAGCGCAGTAAAACAAAGTACGCCGATGTTTGACGGCTAGAGTTCCGTCACGTTTAACACAGAGTCCTAACTTATACAATACCGGTACATAGGTGTGATATATCTAGACAGTGCTCGGACAGGTGCGAATATGTCTGTAACACGTACAAAACACATCCAATTAAAATGGTTATAATCAAATTACTGTCTAAGTACCCAGTACATGTTTAATGCGGTATACACGCTCCACAATGAAGATTATTAGGAGATATAATTTACGAGGAGATTAGGAAATTCTTACCTGATTGATTGTTTTTCTGTAAGGTCTTACACGCGTGTTAACATGGTTTATATTACCTTTTTGATGACGTCATTATTGCATTCTATGTTACTCTGACTACCCGATGACGTGTATGTCTATTGGATATAGATGACCGTTCCATATAGGTCAAATGAAACAGCATCGTTTTGTTTTTCTTCTTATACATCCAGTGTCGAACTCCCTCAGAGTCAAGCCAGTTCAACAATAAATACCGGATTTTTCTTTTGATTTATGAAATATTTCGTAAACCAAAACATAGATATCCTATTTTATGATAAACCCTATCAGCCATGATTGCGCGATACATCTCTACTACATTTATAGTATTACCTGTATTACTTAAATTATTGATATTCAGATATATCTAAACCTTTTAATACGTATGTAATCTCTCTTTTGGCATTTAATGTTTGGTTGGTTTGGTTTTCTTTTCTGACAATTTTTCGTAAATAGTTTTCATCCATGTATCCAAAGTTTATGAAACCACTTCTGCAGATTTCATAATCTACGAGGTAATTCTGACTGTGAGAGTGCGAACTATATGATGACGTCTTATCTAAGCCGTTTACTGTCTTATCTAAACAAAGGCTGTAAGACAAGATGAGCGGTAAAAGGGAATATGTGACATTTTTGTGAATGTGCAGACACCCGTTTATACGGACCTTTGACTTTATACATACGAGGACGTGGGCGATTGGCGATTGGCGATTGGCGAGGGTATCCAAGACCTGGTTCAGCACGCTCTTCAAATAGTTGACAGTGGATACATTACAGAGAGGCAGTGTAATGTAAGTAACACGACACGAAAACGTTTAAACGAGAAGTATACTAATACTATAATACGGGGTAATGGTCCAATTATATCTTACTCGGAATTTCTCCGGTAATTACCCAGGTGTTTCTGGCTCGCCCTGACACGCGTGTAACGCACACGACTCGGCCTTTGTCAGGAAGGTATCATATGATCAAAATTTTAAATAAGCTTCATGTAAGTTTTACAAATCCAGAACTCGCAATTCAAGGTAATAGCCAAATACACAATACACTTTAACTTCAAAGCATCATTTAATGTAATAGAAAAGGAAACATACACGACCAGACCGGGATTCGAACAAGGGACCTTCGAGCTGTAGGCGGACGCTACCACCTACCAATCGAGCTCATGACAAAGTCTTCGGCGATCAACCAAGTACACACAATACACGGTAATGAAAGAACATACAATTTCAGCAATGTAAGAAATTTAAATGTAAAGATCAGATCTATACCATGTCAACGTTGCGTTCTTATTTCCTGTTATGCGCATGTGGTCGCTTCACACCGGAAGTTGTTTCAATATATCTTGTTTAACTGTTACTTTGTAAAGCTAATTTCACCCTATACACATGTGCATGTATGTGAAGATAAGTGGGACAGGGGCTATTTTCATTTTGGCCATACCACAAGAACATCAACTGGAACGTCACCATACGACGCCTGCATTAAAATGACCTTGCACAGTAATAAGGGAGGCAGCAGGACTATTACAAGGTTCTGTAGCCCGGGTTCGGACCCAAAACCTTGCCAAGTAATTATACTTTCCGATACACAAACCCTGTGTCGTAACTGTATGTTCATCATACAGAGAATGCATAAATAGAATATAAGTATCTGAGGAACACTATTGGAAATGTCGTGCCATTTATTTTAAACGCGTCTGATAAAAACCGAGGAATTGATAGCAGTGTCCGTCTTCGTCAGAAGTACATATGTGCCCCCGGTATTACTTTTAACTGTAGTGGTTATCTCTATATTACTGCAATCGTCTTTTCATTTAATTGTAAGGCTTCAGAGCAAACCTAGCTTCTCAAGAGTAAAGGAGATAATTAAATTTGGTTCCTACAGAACGGATGTAAAAAGATTCATTATAACTATTTCCGGAACATTTCGTATACAGTAAACTAAGAGGAGTTCCAAATGGAAAGGAAATTACATTTTGTCCTTTTCTCGCATATCACATTTTAATTTGAATGCATTTACGACTGAATTACAACTTTTATTTTCCACGTGTTATTTAAGCTGGCGTTTTTATAAGCCTCTTCGTCAGTTAACTCTGCGCCATAGCTGGGGCCACGAGAGACTGCGGATGTTCATATTAAGTCGAGAATGATGGACTGAAATGCCAAGCTAACCGGATTATCTTGTACAAAGAAAGGCAAACTACTGTCGGGTCCAATTTGGTATTGACACGATTAACATAATGTCTGTATTAAATCGTCAGGAGGTGTGCCGCTGACAAGATAACCAGGTAAATCACACCTGGAGAGTTTTACCTGTACATATTAGTTTGATATAGGTGTCGTGTTATAAAGGTGTAACTAGTCCTGGTATGTCACAGCTGCAGAAGGAATTCTAGAAATAGAATCGTCGAACGCTTACTCAATATTTCCACTGCTATACTTCCCGACGCCCTGCACTGTTCCCAATCGGTATAAGTTGATGACGCGTGTGGGCGAGATGGTATTAACTGTTAGAAAAGAGGATTTAAACGGATATAGATCAAGATTTTAAAAGCAGGAGTTTGATTGAAATATCTTTTTTTATTGGATAATCTTATCGAATTTTTGTTTACCTTCCACTTACCCGCGGACAGTTTTATAAAGTTTGATAAAAATTCAAGGAACATAATTCTGCAGCTGAAATAATGACCGACAACCAGGACGTTTGGGAGCCTTAAAATGTCAAATACTTCACATAAGCTAATACAAAAATTGACGTATAGCTATATACGGCTGGAGGAGGACACTGACCTGATTACAAAGACACCAGCCAATAACAAATATCGCTGTCGAGGCATGTCTAACCAGAGAGATATACATTACATATATAAATACGCCTCTCATCTAACATCCTGCGACATTTATAAAATATATCAACTGATCACTAAAATAAACAGTTTTTTAAAAAATGAACTCGATTTTTAGGAAACAGGTTGCAATTCCTCGATACAGGTAGAAGTATATCAGTAATGAAACAAGTGTTGGACTTTTTACAATAATGTTTAGGATACTGACCCAGTAGAGAGTGGTGTTTAGGATACTGACCCAGTAGAGAGTGGTATTTAGGCTACTGACCCAGTAGAGAGTGGTATTTAGGCTACTGACCCAGTAGAGAGTGGTATTTAGGCTACTGACCCAGTAGAGAGTGGTATTTAGAAAACGAAACCTCATTCGAGAATTACAAAATAGTTCAGAGAGAAGAAAGCTTAGTTGGTACGCTAATAGATGCATACTTTATTCACGGAATCTTCTCCAGTTTCACTCTAATAAAGGGAAATAACTCATGACGAAACTACCAAGTGTAATAATAGAAACAAGTCCCTGTGTAGTTAGGAAGTGCCTGTTGACACGGATTGTCCGTGGTCTGTTGACGTGTACAGCTATCGAGGTCTCTAGTTTACGGGGTTATTGCAACAGTCTTTCAATTGAAAAGTGCGATTAAATCTCTGTATAGTCAGCAAATAAAACCAAGCGCTATACAGATATGGATTATAAAATCCACAAAATCTATGTACATCTGTGGAATTGAACGTTATGACGTCAGTAAGACGTAAAAGCCCTATTTGACCGCGTCAGTGTGTACACCCCATCTGTAACTAACACTCCGCACTATTACCTTTATCTAGCGTATTTGATTGCAATCAATACAAGTCCAATAGTTTCCCAGGTAGGGTGTAGACCTGTACTTTCCGTTTCCACAGTGTAAACAGAACAGTGCTTGTAATGTTTGTTTGATCGGGACCAGGATATGTAAAGTTCAAAATACAAGTCTAGGATAAGGGTAATCTGTTCTGGCGAGCTCCCAGTACTAAACATGTCAAACCCGGCTTGGTTTGGTTTAGTATTGTTCATTTAAGGACCGACTCCCTTGTGTGCAAGATGCATGCGTTTGTCTCCTTGTAAGAGCGTGGAACTGATGCCGACTTTATAGTGCTACCTCACTGAAACATACTGCCGAAGACATTCAGCAGGACACACCCCACCCGGTCACATTAAGCTGACAACGGGCGAACCAGTCGTCCCACTCCTAAATTGCTGAGCGTTAAGCAGGAGTATAAACTACCATTTTTTACAGACTCTGGTATGTCTCGGTCAGGGAACAGAACCCAAACCCTTCCTTACAGGGGCGAACGCTCAACTAAAGGCCAACAGTGAGGCATGCAATTGGGGGCAGCAGGTACAATTCAGTGGTCATGTATGTGCAAAACATGTCAGGAACACGATATTCAATAGTCCTGTATGTGTAATCGCCCAATGGTCCTGTATGTGTGATGAGCTCCCAATATTGAACATGTCAAACATGTCAGGAACAAGAGGTCTAATGGTCCTGTATGTCAAACATATTAGCAACAAGAGATCTAATGGTCCTGTGTGTCAAACATGTCAGAAACAAGAGGTCTAATGGTCCTGTATGTGCGATGAGCTCCCAATATTGAACATGTCAGTCACGTCAGGAACAAGAGACCCAATGGTCATGTATTTGTGTTTGCTTCCCAGTGTCAAACATGTCTGGAACAAAAGGTTTAATGGTCCCGTATGTATGATTCCTTTCTCTTACTTTACATGTCAAGCACGTCAGGAACAAGAGGTCTAATAGTCATGTACATCTGATGGGCTACCAGTAATCAACATGTTAATCATTTCAAAAATAAGTGGTCCAGTGTACCTTTATAGCTGGCATGTTACCAGCACTGAACGTGTCAACACGTCTAGAACTAGAGCGCTGTTAGGGTTCTAGTAAAGTTATGTTGGGACATGCTTACTTCGTCAAATTATAATGGTAACCTTTCAATTATTATTATCATCTAAAACAATAATGTATGTGCTAGGACACAAAACGATTATCATTACCTCAGCAAAAGTGTGGTACGGTCATATTGAAATTGAAAACCTTTCTACACTATAGTGGTATAGTATTAGATCTACAGTTGGATCAAGCTACTATAACTTGGTAAACATGTTCTGGATCATTGGTATTATTAGATCTAATGTATGGCGAATCTTACACAGCCGGTGGATATGCAAGATTTAACCTCTTGTGTTTATGTTTGTGTTTTTGTTTGCGGAACGAAAGTACGGGCGTGACATCGATCGTACATGTGTTAGTGTGGCGTGTGGCTAACAGGAGCATCTTGTTGTAACTAGCCACTTCATTATAACCCACACTCCCATCTGCTGCTCTGTGTCAGAACGATTCCCGTGTCGGAAAATATAATAGGGTCGTGTTGGGTTACAAATTGGCGTGCACTTTAGGAATTATTAATAAAATCTAAAGTGCATTAGGTTGTTACAGAATGATGTCAGAATGATAATGTAGTATATTCATATACAGAAGCGTCGGTGTATTTATAACAAATGAATCCAGAGAGCATGACCTGTCAGCAAACGTAACTGACCGAGGTCATTTACTCACATAGGATACAGGCACTTGTGAATCATGTTGTTTTTATTGAACACTGAATTAAATATAAACTTTATTTAATTTTACAACAATTATGAAACAAGTTATTTCCTCTTATATTAATCACTCTTGTTGGCCGTTGTTAGCCCACAGGGGGTCTTAATGTTGGAGGAAATCGGAGTACCCAGAGAAAACCCACGTGACCGGGCAGGTGGCCCTTTACCTTTTCGCGTCCGATCGGGGAATCGAACCTCTTCCGCCTTGGTGAAAGGCAAATGTGCTATCCACTGCGACACCCGACCAACATTGAGTTAAAGGTATGCAATACCTTGCACATAACACTAACAATTTGTAGTTATCTCCCTTCAAACTTTAATTACATTATCGGATAATTCACAATCATTTGCGTGTAATTAATACTGATAATGAATTAGCCATATGAAAGGAAAGTTATTGCGGAACTCTATTGCAAATGAGATGTATATCGCAATAGTGTGACATGTACCCTTAAGTCATTATATTTGGTATTTCATCATTTCACACTATGTTTGCATAATATATTGTACTGAAAAAAGTATAAAGATTCTTATTATATACGAAAAAACCCATTAAATTTAGTCCGTACATTAAAATTTTAAAAAATAGCGTGGTACACATTGTTGATTTTCTGCTAAAACGAACTATTGATATTGTTTATCTTATAAGTATTTGCATTTATATAGTCCGGAAACAACTTAATAATTTAAACGGATGGGTGTGTCCGCATCATCACTGGAAACTGTCTTAGATGTTACAAGGACGTACAACCCGAACCAAATACTCGATAAACAGAAAGAACTCGGAAGGCTGAGTGACGCCCCGGAAAGCTGAGGGAACTCCGGAAACTGACGGAACTCCGGAAAACGCTTTCGTTTTCGTTTCCTGACTTGGTAATTGTTCCCTGGGATACTCAGCCCAATGACATAGACTCAAGATCACGAATGTAACTGCATGATATTATCTATGAGTGAAGGGTATGCGTATCAACCTGTCTCATGGTCATTTTTTTTGGGTGTGTGGTCGTGGTCATTTGTTTCTCCTGTAAGATCATTCCACTGTTAGGGAGGATAAATAGAAACTGAATGTGCTTCACTCATACATAAAGACATTACAACATAACAAAACGCAACAAAGGATAAACACCACCATCATAATCCCCAACTACAATGAATGTCGTCACCCTTGGCCTTTAGCTGTTCGCTGTATATTTAGCATACGATGCTCTGGAAGTGTAAAGGTCTGTGTTTCGACGAAACTCGGGGCATTATACCACGATCCGACAAGGGACAATCGAGACCGGCCACTCAACGGGAAATGGACCCGGAAGTAGGACTGTTCGTGGCAAACCGAGACAAAGCTTGCACGGTCAAGTTGTTTTCCGGAAAGTCAAGTGTCATGTTGGTGGAAAACAAGGTCAAACTCCACACAAACGCACAAGTGTAAGTGCATATCCCTTCAAATAACTCAAGATTTTAATAAAATTTCGATTTTAAGAAAATAAAACGTGCCGTTTACGAATTTCAGCAATCATTGACATACCTTGGTATGTTGACAACTCCGCCCCATCGTCTGCGTATATTATACCGGCACAATGAAACCGACACCTCCCATACGAACAGGGGCAAAACGAGCACGTCACAAAACTGAAGTATTGGCACTGGGATAATACAGTCATTAAAGGAAAACATCGAATCATCATTGAAAATATAAAATGTAAATATTAGAGAATATTTGACGAGCTTGATTAAATTACAGTTTACATATTGACCACGCCTTCTCGCAAGCAGGAAGCGGAATAAACAACTACGGTACATAGTATTATCATTATTAGCTGGATTATTACATTATATTTATTTACAATAAGTGGATTATCAAAAGTGTAGTCTGGTATCAACTTGATAAAATATTAACAAGGCAATACAGATTTGTACCAATGTTTCTAGTTGTAATTATATGTTTGATCGTTATTAGTCAGTTTGACTAAAGAAGATTTATTGACTACAGTTGTGTCTTTCCTTGGTCCATCACGTAATATCATAGATATAGACGCTTTCACGTGTGAAAAATAATGCACTACAGACCATCTATTCTTCATTACAGAAAGTGAAAAACGGAAACGACGATTTATTTGAACAGTACTATCGTGATCTCTGTACAATTAATGACGTTGGTCGTTCTGTCACCACATGGACATATCAGTGTGGGAAAACCACCGTACTGCAATGTACCGCTGAGCGATGGATGATAGGCAAAACGTATTCCGGTTTGCCTCCAATTGTGATCGATAGAATGAAAAGTGTGTCACTTCCGGCGTAAGTGTAGCGCTAATGCAGGGGTGACACGGGATCGTCACTGATGTCCCCGAGAAGTGGGAGAGGAGGAGGAGGAGGAGGAGGAGGAGGAGGAGGATTGACTGATCAGAGCGAACCTAACTAACGCTTTAGTGTAGAATTGTTTTCCTGAACCCTGGCTTTCATAACTAGATCTGCAGTTGTGACGAGTTTTTGGTTACAAAATTTAGTTGGAAAACACATTAAACATTAAGTACAAGGGTGTTGAAAATATATGCTTTATATATCGGTACGTCTGTGAAATTTCGCCTTGGTTTATGCAAAAATGAAAAAAAATATCGATGATAAAGTTTTACTAAAAATTGCAATCTTGTCCTCGTACTGACATCAAACGTTATATTTCTGAGACTGGCCCAACAGCATTTTTTCGTTTGATTTTATCGTGATCTTAATTATACTTTAAATAAATATGTTTAGCTTCACCTGATTGTAATATCCGGTGTATACACTAACCAATTACCCGTTAGACCAGCCGGGGTACCTTGTAGTCAGTCAAATACACTCACATGAAAGACGTGGTGGAAAATCATTTATAGGTGTGAAATATTTCCTCGTCAAAGTTGGCCCTCCCAGGGGCAGAGCATCGACCCCGACTCCTGGCGATCTCAAAGGACCACCAACGACCCCCTTTAGAGAGAAATAAAATCGTTAAATAGTCTCAGATGTTCGCTAACAAACATTTCAATATTCAAATTTTCACGGACAACGTATTTCCGTTACTCGTGAAAGGCAGTGAGGTCTGTGTGATCAAAGAAATGCCTTCAATACATCTAGAATGTGTAGATTGCTTTGAAGGTACACAATACGGCCGTTACGGGGGACTCCGGTCAGGTGATCACAGATTTAAACTGCAATAAGCTGCCCAGGTACGTAGTCCGTAATGTAAGTCTCCAGTAGCGTGCACTCTGTACTCAGGCGGGTTTGTCCCTCAGACAAATCACAACATTTAGATACCGGGTAATTAAACAGAGAAACGCTAACGTAAGGTCATAACTGAAATAGATATGATCAAGCCAGGTGTTACTGCAATTAAGAGGTAAATATACTGGTGATACGGGTTACGATTCTGTGACATTACTCATTAATCTATTGACGGAAACTTGTATTAACACTTTACAGAATGTTTATTTAAGTCTGATGCCATTAAACCAGTATCAAAACATTAGAGAAATGTTAATCTCGGCCTGAAGTCATTTAAACTACAGCAGCCCTTAACGATATAAAACACTTTAAGGAATATTAGTACATGAACTCTCCTTTGGCCTTTTGAGGTCGTCGAATGTTGGAAGCTTGCAATCAAACTGTCACAGCACTTAGCGCTATTTCGCAACTGTTGGACTTGATGGAACTTGTATAATGAATCCAGAGAGCAAATACTTATGGTTTTCTTTATCAAAGCATCTTACCTCCCAAAGTTTGGACACTAAATAGCTCGTGATTGTGAAACAAAGATGAAATTCCCTAATGCTGATAAATGGCTTTTCGTCAATTTTCAAACAAGTGTGTTCTTTATTAAAATGTTGGTTTTTATGACATTAGAGATTTATTGATACTCATCACTGACCATTTATCATCCGCAGTAATAGCGTTATATACCACAGAATCAGATTAGGTCTAAGTCCGTGGCTAAACACATAGCGGAGTTGGGAACGGAGGGAGAGAAAAGTCGGAATCAATCAACCTTCGTTCTATCAACAACCAATAACCTTTGGCCATATAATTCATCTCCACTCTCCATCACCATAGACCTCCGAACCTCCGAGGAAGTGGCAAACCTTCTCGGCTTAGAAATTTAAACAATCTGATTGGTCAGTGCGGATTCCCATGCGTTAATGTGAGGTTATAATTGGTCGAACGTTGACATCTATTTTTATCGGTCCTGGACAAAGTCCAATAATCCGTGTCCTTGATTTCCAGTTGTATAAGGGTAACTCTGACCAACACTTGACCATGGTCAGTTCCAGGCAAATCCCTAAGCAAACACAAGAAGGTCACATTTCACTGGTAGGCATACACCGGGCTACCAAATATTGAGACGAGCACTTCGCTTTAACGTCTCTATGCCTAGTTCATCAACTGTCAGCAAGTGCCGTTAAATTCTAAATGATCAAATAAACGAATTAATCAGTTAAGTAGAAAATGAATGAATGACCGATATAGCGAACGAGCGAGCGAACGAACGCACGGCCGAACGAACAAACGAACGAACGATCGATCAGCTAATCAATTATTTAATACGATAGATGATGACGCAGGCAATTACTTGCCTTTATGTCCATATCTTACAATATAACAATTTTAATTTAAAAATCACTCCCGTTTTTAGATTTGTAGCTAGCTAGGTGATTAAATTTGAGTTCAAGATGTTTCCAATGATTTCCAAACTAATTTCCAAATCTTTAGTTGTTGTAGCCTGTATGACTGCCTCGGGAAGACTGTTCCATATATCAACAGTTCAATGTTTCCTAATATCTAATTTAAAATGTGTTTTTCTTTATTTTTTGTGTATGCCCTCTTGTTCTAGATGTTGAATCTTGACCAAAGATGCCAGGAGTAAAGCTGTTGTGTGATCATCTATCAATTAATGGCGTACAAATCTAAAGTTAAATAATCAAACTAATGATTGTATAAGTTGATACCGACTTGTCTGTTCGACCTGTTGTAGTTCCCTTCGTCCGTCTGTTTGTCCGTACGACATCTGTCTATATACAATGGATTCCATTTCATAAAAAGATGAAGAACAAAATTCTGCACATACTTAAAATCCCCAACAGGAAAACAATTACTTTAGTTAGGAATAATTAAGTTTTACTTTAGTGACGTCAAAGGAATTCTGGGTTTGGTCCACTTCTTCGTATAAACCCACCACTGTTGTTGATTATTGATGTCGACGGCAAAGAAACGTTGTCATCAATGGTGGTTAGGATACCATGTTCACTTAAGAATAATGCTTTTTCTCAATTTTTCTTCTTCAGGGAAATAAACAACAGCATCAAGAAAGCGTACCGTTATAGGAAGAGGGGTTGCTGTGATTTGTTATCATTTGGATAACATTACATCAATTTTACACACAGAGCAGATGTCGTGTTGAACGGGGACTTAATGGGTTTTTCCTTTAATCGACTGAACGACCTCTAAAAATCGTTCAATTGGAGTAAAGCAGATATTTTAATTCAAGACTACATGTGTAATTGACTTTTAGTAAGGTCCACGTTTGAGCGATTATTTTTAAAACACTGTGTGTGTCATATGACGAAAGCGTTCAATAGTGATGAGACATTGTTCATGGATTCTGAAGACAAAATCAACGCCGCTGAAATATCATCAAAGGAATATCTAATGTGACATATATCCAGTCGATTGTTCTGACAAATGGGTTACAAAGGCAAAAGGAGAAGACAGCCGCACAAGTGGAAATCAGTCACCTTCCTCTATCCCATAAAGCGCCACACTCAGTAACCTTCCTCCATCCCATAAAGCGCCACACTCAGTCACCTGTCACCTTCCTCCATCCCATAAAGCCCCACACTATCAGTAACCATTCTCCATCCCATAAAGCGCCACACTAAGTACCCTTCCTCCATCCCATAAAGCGCCACAATAAGTAACCTTCCTCCATTCCATAAAAGCGCCACACTCAGTCACCTTCTTACATCCCATAAAGCGCCACACTCAGTCACCTTCCTCCATCCCATAAAGCCCCACACTTTCAGTACCCTTTCTCCATCCCATAAAGCCCCACACTCAGTCAACTTCCTCCATCCCATAAAGCGCCACACTCAGTCACCTTCCTCCATCCCATAAAGCGACACACTATCAGTAACCTTCCTCCATCCCATAAAGCGCCACACTCAGTCACCTTCCTCTATCCCATAAAGCGCCACACTATCAGTAACATTCCTCCATCCCATAAAGCGCCACACTTAGTCACCTTCCTCTATCCCATAAAGCGCCAAACTCAGTCACCTTCCTCCATCCCATAAAGCGTCACACTCAGTAACCTTCCTCCATCCCATAAAGCGCCACACTCAGTCACCTTCCTCTATCACATAAAGCGCCACACTAAGTCACCTTTCTCCATCCCATAAAGCGCCACACTCAGTAACCTTCCTCCTTCCCATAAAGCGCCACACTCAGTCACCTTCCTCCATCACATAAAGCGCCACACTCAGTCACCTTCCTCCATCCCATAAAGATCCACACCCAGTACCCTTCCTCCATCCCATAAAGCGCCACAATAAGGAACCTTCCTCCATTCCATAAAAGCGCCACACTCAGTCCCCTTCCTCCATCACATAAAGCGCCACACTCAGTCACCTTCCTCCATCACATAAAGCGCCACACTAAGTCACCTTCCTCCATCCCATAAATATCCACAACCAGTAACCTTTCTCCATCCCATAAAGCGCCACACTATCAGTAACATTCCTCCATCCCATAAAGCGCCACACTCAGTAACCTTCCTCTATCCCATAAAGCGCCACACTCAGTAACCTTCCCCCTTCCCATAAAGCGCCACACACAGTCACCTTCCTCCATCCCATAAAGCGCCACACTATCAGTAACATTCCTCCATCCCATTAAGCGCCACACTATCAGTAACCTTCCTCCATCCCATAAAGCGCCACACTCAGTAACCTTCCTCCATCCCATAAAGCGCCACACTCAGTCACCTTCCTCCATCCCATAAAGCGCCACATTATCAGTAACCTTCCTCCATCCTATAAAGCACCACACTCAGTAACCTTCCTCCATCCCATAAAGCAGCACTCAATAACCTTCTTCCATCCCATAAAGCACCACACTCAGTAACCTTCCTCCATCCAACACTCAGTGGCCCTCCTCCATCCAATAAATCCTGCAAAGTGCCAGATTCCAGTCGCCTTATACAATATTGACTAAAAGTGCCACACTCAGTCGCCTCCTACAATCCTGCAAAGCGCCATACTCCAGTCGCTTGCTACAATCCTGCAAAGCATCATACTCCAGTCGCTTCCTACTCTCCTGCTTAACGCAACACTCCAGTTGCCTCCTTCAATCCTGCAAAGTGTCACAATTAGTCGCCTCCTGCAATCCTGCAAAGCGTCACACTCCAATCGCCTCCTACAATCCTGCAAATCCCCACACCTCAGACGCCTCCTTCAATCCTGCAAAGCGCCACACCTCAGTCGCCTCCTTCAATCCTGCAAAGTGTCACAATTAGGCGCCTCCTACAATCCTGCAAAGCGTCACGCTCCAATCGCCTCCTACAATCCTGCAAATCCCCACACCTCAGACGCCTCCTTCAATCCTGAAAAGCACAACACTTCAGTCGCCTCCTTCAATCCTGCAAAGCGTCAAACCCCAGTCGCCTCCTTCAAACGTGCCTAGCCCATCGTCTTAGTCGCATCCTACGATTTTTGATTCTGGTATGATAAAAATTTCGGATCTACCGCGATCTATGCTGTTAGGAACCCATACAGTGTTTCATTTTGATGACCACCAAATAGTCAACACCACCAAATTTGACGATCTTTAGGAATTCCAAAATCGCCTTGACCTCAGCTGACATGCAGACTGCACAAAAGACATGCGTCAACAACACACTGTAGTACAAACGATTCAAAGCGTCACACGACACCGAAACACGACACGACTTGGACACCTGGTGATGTAAGGGGAGACAACACCCGAGGAAGGGGCAACTGGGGTAAAACACGATATCTGTATAGTATTAGGCTTACGTAGGGTCGCGGCACACTGTGTACGCGTGTTATTAACGGAACGTCAACACCACTACCTACCCTGTAATTAAAGGAAACGCAATGTAATAGTCGGCTTTATTCCTTATTTAGCATTCACATAAAATGTATTTACGCGTAAAATATCCGAGCAGTCCATACGATTTTAATAAGTACGTAGCTTGTGTAAGTAAACAGTTTACATAGAGAACACGCGGC
The DNA here is from genome assembly GCF_002113885.1 of Mizuhopecten yessoensis. NCBI lineage: Eukaryota > Metazoa > Mollusca > Bivalvia > Pectinida > Pectinidae > Mizuhopecten > Mizuhopecten yessoensis. The sequence continues at coordinate 52,864 of NW_018480060.1, read as the reverse complement.
CTTGTATAGTGTAGGGTACAGCTATTCAGTATATAAATGACGATCAGGGGTCGGTGTCCACCTCCGCCCGGGTTTACATTTTGTTTATCAAATTCCTGGGACGAAATGGGGAAATTAAAATACTGTAACGGGTCGTTGAGACGGAATGCTTCTTTTGCATCAATACACATTTTTTTCTTCTTAATTTCGCAAGGAATTTTTCATAAAAGTGTTAAGAAGAAATGTACATTAAACGTCCAATGTTATGTGTGCCGACGTTTTGTCAGCGTGACCTACTTAACCAATGTTCCCGTCATCTATTGGAAGTTTTTAATCAAGTTCACGAAAGTCCCATCATTGACTCCATTTTCTATAGAATATATGGAATTGTGATCCCCTTTGCCGTCGGATGCAGCAGAAAAGAATTTGGGTCAGAGGTTTTAATACAAAGCTGTCTGATTGATCGTCCTCTGCTTTCAATTCTACCATATAGCTCCACTGGTCGTTCTCTTCTCTAAATACCTATAGCTCGTGATCTTCCCTTCTCTCTGCTTTCAATTCTACCGTATAGCTCCACTGGTCGTTCTCTTCTCTAAGTACATATAGCTCCACTGGTCGTTCTCTTCTCTAAATACCTATAGCTCGTGATCGCCGCTTCTCTCTGCTTTCAATTCTACCGTATAGCTCCACTGGTCGTTCTCTTCTCTAAATACATATAGCTCCACTGGCCGTTCTCTTCTCTAAATAACTATAGCTCCACTGGCCGTTCTCTTCTCTAAATACCTATAGCTCGTGATCGTCACCTTCTCTCTGCTGTCAATTCTACCATAAAGCTCCACTGGCCGTTCTCTTCTCTAAATACCTATAGCTCCACTGGCCGTTCTCTTCTCTAAATGACTATAGCTCCACTGGTCGTTCTCTTCTCTAAATACCTATAGCTCCACTGGCCGTTCTCTACTCTAAATACCTACAGCTCCACTGGCTGTTCTCTTCTCTAAATACCTATAGCTCGTGATCGTCCCTGCTTTCAATTCTACCATATAGCTACCATATTCTCTTCTCTAAGTACCTATAGCTCCACTGGTCGTTCTCTTCTCTAAATACCTATAGCTCGTGATCGTCCCTTCTCTCTGCTTTCAATTCTACCATATAGCTCCACTGGTCATTCTCTTCTCTAGATATATTATCTGCTTACTAATTAACGATTTACATGTATGATCGTCCCTTCTGTTTTTATGTTTACCACTCGTAACGGTCACCGGCCAGGTCCGTGGTGATCCATTCACGCTACGTTTTAACTCGTGTAAAGGGATATCACGAGAGAAACACATGTCTGTATGTAACACATATCCCTCTCAATAACAACTATGCATGTATGTAAAAATATGTTCAAAAAATAAACATGAAAATAATTCCCAACAGGGCAATGATGTACGTCTACGTGCAGCTGTGTTCTTTTCCTATATTGATCCTCATTATGTGTTCTTTGAGCGCCAGTGTTGCTGCCATTTTTACTTGTTTCAGTAATATTTTGTCAGAATGGATATAAGTGGTTAGGCTTACTGTTTCCCGTTTATCTGAGTAACATAACCAATGTTTAGCTCCGGGAATCTAGATCGACGGACGTTACGTATGGTCGAGAGACTATTGTCATAACGCGATATAGATAAATAGGATTGTAGTCAGAACATGTTATCTCGGACAAAAACACGACTTTTATGTCAAATATCTAGAAAAGTCGTGGATTTCTGACTTTCCCTCTGGACATGTAAATTCCCAGACTCCACGGCGGCGATAGGGAGACGGATACGCCGGTACATGGAGTCGGTTTCAGATGCTGACAACCGTTGGTGTTTTACGCAAATTTACTAAAGGGCGTTGTACGCCTCGATGAGATAATATGTCGAATTATCTGCACATAGGAGAAAGAATGGTCTTCGCTATCTGTGACGAGGGGGAGGAATTGTTTCTGGTATCTGAGGGAGGGGGAGGAGGGTCGTGTGGTGATGTAACCTTTGGTGTAAGACAATACCCCGCCCTCTGATTCAACACTTGTCTGGTTCATCTCCGTAGTATTGTACTGGACACATTGATAGGGTTTGGTTTTAAAAATATCAAAATGCTGATTCCATCGACCTGCAAACCTCATCTGAAGATCAGGCAAACAGCTGATAGAGTGCTCCGCCCCGATTTAAGCCATGAATCGATTCGAATAGTTTCCATCTGCAATAAAATAATATTTTATGAAAGTTTTGAGGAAAACAATAAATTCCTGTTTATCATTTTTTTTTATATTTTTATATAATATATCGATGGTTATTTTTGTAACTGTACTGAAAAGGCAGCACGCCTGATGGTTTGTTGAACATTTGTAATTATGCGTGACCGGAATTTCTATTTTCATAACTAAACAGACATTGGGGGTGATTAATTGACTTTGATATAAACCATTCGCCTTATTTTTGGCAAATGTTTTTTATATCCTATAGTGACAGTCTATACTTTCTTGCCTCCGTAAAACGTTTAACGAGTCAGTAGGTACATGCACTGTACCGGAGTTAGTCCTTACCAATAGTACACGATATCGTTAAGTACAACTAATGCTTATATAGCGATCATGTTGTCAGGGTGGAATTTCTCATTTGACACCATAAACAAACACCTGGGTTCTTGGGTGTCCCGTCTGACAATGATCGAGGTTGATACACCCCAGAATTGGGCATCATAGTATTACATTGCAGAAAATTTCTGTTCGATCCCTATGTAAAATGAACTTTAAACAGACTATTTCCTTTGGTTACAGTCCGCCCCCTGATGGATAGGGTTTGTTTACCCGGTAGCGTTACGCTAAATACTAGGTGTCCGGTCTCGGGTAATTAATTAGATCGTATCAGAGAGATCCGCTACTCGTCTGTTTACTGGTACAAGGGTATCCAATCGGGGCGGGGCCCGGCCCAGCGCACTTTAGCTCTCTATGATCCGGTACTGAAGAAGGTTTACGGGACGATGAACTCATTTTGTCAGTGGTTTGTCCATAGAACGTGACAAGCACGACCTGTCTTGCTGATTAAATAAAACCCTACGTCTCCCCGCCAGTACAATACGACCTTCAGTCTGACAGAACCAAACCTCTGTCCATCACAGCCCTATTATATATCTCCGAGACCTACACAACACAGCTGACCTGTCCAGCTGACTGTCCCATCCCTCATTACATGACCCTAATCTGGTAACAATTATAATTATGTACTTTCATATACAGCCGGCTTGTTTACTCTGTTGTCAAAAACTTAGCAAAAGTATGTTCTAAAATTGTTTCATTTACAATAAACTTGTTTATCAAAGCGAATGAAATAGAATTACTTTGACCTAAGCCTGACTGGAAACGTTCATTCATTATAAAGACAGAGACAATAGGCAAGAAAAATAGAAAATAATAGTACCGGAAAAGTTTCGGAACTCCGAGATATTGGATGACGAGGACGTATCACTCGGACTTTTCGGCGTGACCATGACAGGGTTTTCGGTGTATCGGTATATCGGACGGTGTATCGAAATGGAGTATCGGTATATCGGACGGTGTATCGAAATGGTGTATCGGTATATCGGACGGTGTATCGAAATGGTGTATCGGAATATCGGATGGTGTATCGGTATATCGGACGGTGTATCGGACTAGTGTATCAGTATATCGGATGGTGTATAGGACAGGTATATCGGATGGTGTATCGGTATATCGGACGGTGTATCGGACTGGTATATCGGTATATCGGATTGTGTATAGGACAGGTATATCGGATGGTGTATCGGACGGGTGTAGGTTCAATCTAAACAGCTTCCGTTGTATCATATCCTTGAAATCGAAAAGGGCAGATTAAATATACTGGGCGACTCCGCACTTGTTTGATTTATAACAGTAGAGGAGGATGTACATTTCTTTTTCTATTGTTCTTACAAATCTGTCTCAAGAAAATTGTAAGAATTGAAATAAATACACCATAGAGTGACATACAGAATACATTTAGTCATGTCATCAGCCATAGAGTGACATACAGAATACATTTAGTCATGTCATCAACCATAGTGTGAAATACAGAACTACAGAATACATTTAGTCATGTCATCAACTATAGAGTGACATACAGAACTGCAGAATACATTTAGTCATGTCATCAACCATAGAGTGACATACAGAACTACAGAAACATTTAGTCATTTCATCAACCATAGAGAGACATACAGAACTACAGGAATATTTAGTCATGTCATTAACCATAGAGTGACAGACAGAACTACAGAAACATTTAGGGATGTCATCAACCATAAAGTAACATACATAACTACAAAATACATTTAGTCATGTCATTAACCATAGAGTGACAGACAGAACTACAGAAACATTTAGGGATGTCATCAACCATAGTGGGAAATACAGACCTACAGAAACATTTAGGGATGTCATCAACCATAGAGTGACATACAGAACTACAGAATACATTTTAAATAGTCATGTCATCAACCATAGAGTGACATACAGAACTACAGAAATATTTAGTCATGTCATCAACCATAGAGTGACATACAGAACTACAGAAACATTTAGTCATGTCATCAACCATAGAGTGACATACATAACTACAGAATACATTTAGTCATGTCATCAACCATAAAGTGACATACATAACTACAAAATACATTTAGTCATGTCATCAACCATAGAGTGACATACAGAACTACAAAATACATTTAGTCATGTCATCAACTATAGAGTGACATACAGAACTACAGAATACATTTAGTCATGTCATCAACCATAGAGTGACATACAGAACAACAGAATACCTTTAGTCATGTCATCAACCATAGAGTGACATACAGAATTACAGAATACATTTAGTCATGTCATCAACCATAGAGTGACATACATAACTACAGAATACATTTAGTCATGTCATCAACCATAGTGTGACATACAGAACAACAGAATACCTTTAGTCATGTCATCAGCCATAGAGTGACATACAGAATTACAGAATACATCTAGTCATGTCATCAACCATAGAGTGACATACAGAACTACAGAATACATTAAGTCATGTCATCAACCGAAACGTTGGTGTGATATATGTTTCTTCATTAAAAAGTCTTATCAACCGAGGAAGGTTGACTTACAACGTGCCTAAGTTTCACAATGATGCTGATATCTCTTTTGTTGTTTTGTTCATTTGCAGTTCGATTCTTTGAATCAGACATTCAGTTTAGATATTGTTTGGATGAAAAATGAAGGTCTATTGGACAGTACATCAGATTTAAACGATAGAAGTCTTTGTAGTGAGAAATTGTCTAAAATGTCTCAGTGTCTTCTGTCGATGAGAACACACACGTGTTCAATGCTACCAAAGCCAGATCGAGCTCTGAAATGTTACACCATCACTGCATCGTCAATGGTATAACCTCCAGAGTAACTACAGAATCGACATCAATAAGGTATTTCCGTCTTGTAAAATCTTTAACCGACGATAAACATGTCACTTACGCAAATATCCTTCAATCACGATAGCCGCACGCGCACGTAAGTAAGGGGCGCGTGCTCTGCCTACATGTCACATCCGCTCATAAAAATTCATATCACAAACCAGGAATCAATACTTGAAAAAAGAAATAATTTGCCCGAATTCAATCCCGTAATAGCGAGCTATTAGCAGGGAGAATGAAGTGGTTGCTTCCCGTCTTAGACTCTCGTTCCACTGTAAGGGAGCGTGAAGTCTTCGTTTTGTTTCTTATGGCTAACGGGAGTGACTTTCGCAACATTTCAGTGGTCAAAATTTCGCTATCAATAATTTCCTGCCAACTGACTTCCTGTACTTGGGTTGGAAGTCTTTGTGATAATTCTGTAGAAAAACACCTCCTTCTCTTCTGCTCCTATCAATCCCGGTCGTAGCTATATCTGTTTAATAGTATAATTCAAACTGCGCGTGGACTAAATAGAACAAAATAGAATTCTTAATGAATAGCAGAGTAATAAATATAAATATGGGTACACGTATAGATCAACAGATTGTCAATATTTTTAATCTTGATCTGTCTGTTCCATTGATCTGGATTATTTGAGGGTAAGATACCGTTTTACTAAGCTATACCGACCCTGCAAACATACTGATTTCGCTACTCCCCGACAACGAGCGGTAACAGTGTCCGGAAGTCGTTTAGGCCTACTTTTCACCTACTTAAGCTAAAGAGACGCCAATCCTAAGTGTTGTGTCTAATTTCGATACGTAAAGCGATAAATTGGTATCAAACTTAATCCGCGTTTCCTTCCAACGACAATTTCCCCTATCCATGCTAACAATAGCGACGTTCAACCACGACCTCCATATATACACGACCCACCTATTGTTCACATATATTTTGAAACAAAAATAGAAGGTCGGTCACACCACATCACGTCGTCCCACGGTGCTGAACAATGAACGGTTGTGGAAGTCACACCTCCGTTTCTGAACCACTACGAAATATGTCCGATATTAACGTAAAACCGACTCTTAAAAAGGAGGTCAGACAAAAAAAATAATTCGGAAGCGAGTCCTAAATGCTGGCCCAGTCGGCAGACAGCCATTTTGACTGGAAATTTCTGCACGCGCTGCAGTTTAAAATATTAAACAAACGACGCTGTATCAATAAAGAATGCAGCAGACCGGTAAACAAACTGATTCATAACAACACAGAAAAAAACACATGGTTTTATTACACAATATGTACAATGCATGTTATTGTGTAACTTCTTATTGACATTTCGACTTATTGAATGTTGTGCTTTTTTATTTAAATATAAGTCATCCATGAAAACAATGATCATATCACCACTACGCAACATGTTTGCGTGCGTGAAGGTAACAATGTGCAATATTTTAATATTAATTATATAACTATGTGAGCTGTGACCGTGTCCACTCCTACATGTAGTACTTAGTGCCCCTCCTCTCCCTGCCCCCTCCTCCACGACTAATATCGCTGGTTATTACACATTAATATCTTATCGATATACTACAGAGTCGTGGAGATCCGGCTGACCATATGTATGTCTCTGTTTGTGTACAATTGACCAATCTCGTGGATTACCATCGTTTGACCAGTCCTCTAACTATCTCCGTTGTTTTGATGGAAGCTTTGTCCAGTTTCCGGTGGCTGAATCACCAAGGCAACGACACGATCCCTAATGAAGTCAGACAATTGAATTGGCGGGAAACAGGACAGTAATAAACCAATTTGATCTCATATAGTCCGGAGTAAATCCAGGATTCAATAGATCCGTGTGTCAGACTGACCCAGGGTACCGAATTGACACTGGTCAACGAGTTCTTAAAAAGTTAACATGGGGGAGTTGTACAATATTTCACATTTATAATACCCAAATATTTGTGACATCACAAGAAATAATAAAGAATCAAAACATAAATAAAAGCAATTCAATAAGGAATTGCTGCAGTAGTTAAAATATGGTTTATTGACCACAACTTTTCCTAACTTTCACATGTTATTATTTATGTTTCATTTGGTTGTCAGAGACGTAGGTTTTACGTATCTTGGTACGCCAATTAAGCTCAAAACCATTTCTATTTTATATTACCCTCATTCGCTTTTATTGAGAAACACATCGTGGTATAATGTGTTATTGTATTAATTGGCTTTCTATCAAAATCCTATTATTCGTTACAGTTATCGTGTTTGTATTGAATGGCACTAGGAAACTCAGATAACGACAAGATTTAGCTTTCCATGAAAACGACCGGGTTGGTATCCTGGTATGTCTCTTTTAATTTCGTCACGATTAATCACTGGATAGGACTAAAAAGCTGTTGATTCCGTGTCTCAGTAATTGTAGTAAGAGTAGACCATGACGACTATCACAGAGGACGCTGTTGATCCCGTGTCTGAGTAATTGCAGTAAGAGTAGACCATGACGACTACCGCAGAGGACGCTGTTGATCCCGTGTCTCAGTGATTGTAGTAAGAGTAAATCATGACGACTACCACAGAGGACGCTGTTGATTCCTCGTCTCAGTAATTGGAGTAAGAGTAAATCATGACGACTACCACAGAGGACGCTGTTGATTCCATGTCTCAGTGATTGCAGTAAGAGTAGACCATGACGACTACCACCGAGGACGCTGTTGATCCCGTGTCTCAGTAATTTCAGTAAGAGTAGACCATGACGACTACCACCGAGGACGCTGTTGATCCCGTGTCTCAGTAATTGCAGTAAGAGTAGCCCATGACGACTACCACAGAGGACGCTGTTGATCCCGTGTCTCAGTAATTGTAGTAAGAGTAAATCATGACGACTACCACAGAGGACGCTGTTGATTCCTCGTCTCAGTAATTGTAGTAAGAGTAGACCATGACGACTACCACAGAGGACGCTGTTGATTCCATGTCTCAGTGATTGCAGTAAGAGTTGACCATGACGACTACCGAAGAGGACGCTGTTGATCCCGTGTCTCAGTGATTGCAGTAAGAGTAGACCATGACGACTACCGCAGAGGACGCTGTTAATCTCGTGTCTCAGTAATTGCAGTAAGAGTAAATCATGCCGACTACCACAGAGGACACTTTTGATTCCTCGTCTCAGTAATTGCAGTAAGAGGAGACCATGACGACTACCGCAGAGGACGCTATTGATTCCGTGTCTCAGTAATTGCACTAAGAGTATACCATGACGACTACCGCAGAGGACGCTGTTAATCTCGTGTCTCAGTAATTGCAGTAAGAGTAGACTATGACGACTACCACAGAGGACGCTGTTGATTTCTCGTCTCAGTTATTGCAGTAATAGTAGACCATGACGACTACCGCAGAGGACGCTGTTAATCTCGTGTCTCAGTAATTGCAGTAAGAGTAGACTATGACGACTACCACAGAGGACGCTGTTGATTTCTCGTCTCAGTTATTGCAGTAATAGTAGACCATGACGACTACCACAGAGGACACTGTTGAGAGTAGACCATGACGACTACCGCAGAGGACACTGTTGATTCCTCGTCTCAGTAATTGCAGTAAGCTGTTGATTCCGTGTCTCAGTAATTGCAATAAGAGTAGACCATGACGACTACGTATAACGCAGAGGACGCTGTTGATTACGTGTCTCAGTAATTGCAGGAAGAGTAGACCATGACGACTACCACCGAGGACGCTGTTGATTCCGTGTCTCAGTTATTGCAGTAAGAGTAGACCATGACGACTCCCGCAGGGGACGCTGTTGATCCCGTGTATCAGTAATTGCAGTAAGAGTAGACCATGCCGACTACCACAGAGGACACTGTTGAGAGTAGTCCGTGTCTCAGTAATTGCAGTAAGAGTAGACTATGACGACTACCACAGAGGACGCTGTTGATGCCGTGTCTCAGTAATTGTAGTAAGAGTAAATCATGACGACTACCACAGAGGACGCTGTTGATGCCGTGTCTCAGTAATTGTAGTAAGAGTAAATCATGACGACTACCACAGAGGACGCTGTTGATTTCTCGTCTCAGTTATTGCAGTAATAGTAGACCATGACGACTACCACAGAGGACACTGTTGAGAGTAGACCATGACGACTACCGCAGAGGGCGCTGTTGATTCCGTGTCTCAGTAATTGCAATAAGAGTAGACCATGACGACTACCACAAAGGACGCTGGTGATTCCATGTCTCAGTGATTGCAGTAAGAGATTAATTGTAGTAAGAGTAGACCATGACGACTACCTCAGCGGACTCTGTTGATCCCGTGTGTCAGTAATTGCAGTAAGAGTAGACCATGCCGACTACCACAAAGGACGCTGTTGATTAAATGTCTCAGAGATTGCAGTAAGAGGTGACCATGACGACTACCGCAGAGGACGCTATTGATTCCGTGTCTCAGTAATTGCACTAAGAGTATACCATGACGACTACCGCAGAGGACGCTATTGATTCCGTGTCTCAGTAATTGCACTAAGAGTATACCATGACGACTACCGCAGAGGACGCTATTGATTCCGTGTCTCAGTAATTGCACTAAGAGTATACCATGACGACTACCGCAGAGGACGCTATTGATTCCGTGTCTCAGTAATTGCACTAAGAGTATACCATGACGACTACCGCAGAGGACGCTATTGATTCCGTGTCTCAGCAATTGCAATAAGAGTAGACCATGACGACTACCACAAAGGACGCTGGTGATTCCATGTCTCAGTGATTGCAGTAAGAGATTAATTGTAGTAAGAGTAGACCATGACGACTACCACAAAGGACGCTGGTGATTCCATGTCTCAGTGATTGCAGTAAGAGATTAATTGTAGTAAGAGTAGACCATGACGACTACCACAAAGGACGCTGGTGATTCCATGTCTCAGTGATTGCAGTAAGAGAGTAATTGCAGTAAGAGTAGACCATGATGACTACCACAGAGGACGCTGCTGATTCCGTGTCTCAGTAATTGCAGTAATCGTAGACCATGACGACTACCACAGAGGACACTGTTGAGAGTAGTCCGTGTCTCAGTAATTGCAGTAAGAGTAGACCATGACGACTACCACAAAGGACGCTGTTGATTCCATGTCTCAGTGATTGCAGTAAGAGTTGACCATGACGACTACCGCAGAGGACGCTGTTGATCTCGTGTCTCAGTAATTGCAGTAAGAGTAGACCATGACGACTACCACAGAGGACACTGTTGAGAGTAGACCATGACGACTACCGCAGAGGACACTGTTGATTCCTCGTCTCAGTAATTGCAGTAAGAGTAGACCATGACGACTACCACAGAGGACGCTGACTTCAGAAGACACTTTATTTATTGAGTAAATTCCGACGGATTGACATCCTTGTGTTCTGGGGATGAATCTTCGATACAGTAAATTTCATCGTGACCGGAACCGGAAGAACAGGCAGCAAACAGAACCGGAAGCATATACGTCAAGCGTGAAAACAATATGCATGGGGAAAATAACAACCAAACAAAATCGGCTGACTCATGCAACGAGGTAACTGGGCCGTACAGTGGGAGGGGTACACGTACCCATGACAAAGGTCACAGTACAATGGATACTTCTGAATTTGCCAGTCACCATAGGGACCATAGGTTTCACGTGACGTATCATGTCAGAAATAAGGTGTTAGCATCTCAACAAACTCCAATTTGATGACAGTTTCGTATAACGAGTGTAACATAATCTAATGACCATTCTGTCAATTATTACTACAGAACTGTTCTGTTGTAAGACCTGCGCCCGATCTACCCAGGTTGCTAAAAGAGAACTAGATGTCTTAAAACAAACAGAGATATGGCTTTGACATCTTTAGAATTTCCACGATGCGTGATTCACCAACATGACAGATGTCACTCCATATACGGTCATATTCAGAACAAAACTTCCTTTAAAACACAATTGACTGTACTGCTAAGCTCCTTACGTAACGGTACAGGCCACAGAACACACTAAATCTACAGAGATCGAGTGTCACATTCGAAGCAATCAAAATATCTACATTTTCTACGTGTTTTAAATGGCGGATGTTATCAACAATGCATAGTTACTCAAGTGCATAAAGTACATTTGACTTGTGTGGAGTGTTGAGACAATGGCTACTTGTTTGACACATAACATCGGGTCACGGTCTGGTGCCGGACTTTAGTGTCTCCCTGACATTTCTCCCCCTCCCCGACATATCGTATTGCGACCTCACCTCTCGGACCGCCATCACGAGGACCAGTTCACTCGTTATCTTAGATGTATTGAAAGTTGAGAATATTTTATCAATCAACTTAACGACATGTGAATAATGACAGCTAAGCTTTACGACTAGTCAACACACACTTTTTATTAGGTATATTTTCAAAAAATATTGTGATTAATTAAGAATAAAATTACAAGAATAACGATTCACAATATGTCTTAGACAAGAAACTCAAATAATAAGAAAGGTAAATTTATGATGTTTCCTAAAGATGTCCATTTGAAAATTTTGAAATGTTATTTCGTTAAGCTAACCAGACTTTTCATTACTGGTACACAAGTTCTCTGTCCCCATGCATGTATGCCTGTAATTCTATTTATAATTTTCGATATTATTTTAAGTATTGGTTTATTATAGTGGTCTGGGTAGGTTAGGGATAACTCATACCTACTCCTGTAACACGCCACAAGTGAACCGTATAGCAGATCAAATTAATATGTAGAATCTACACAGTACAGTATTGGTGAGATACTGATTGGCCTCCTTTCTGCATTAAATAGCGTTTTGTATTATCAACTTACCGAATACATACTACCACCAAGTATCATCTAGCAGGATTGTTTAGATTTCAGCAAAATTAAATTTGATGAAAAATGGACATTACTTAGTATCTAGAAAGTTGTATGCATTTAACACGTGTCATGATCATGCATGCAGGAAAGCCCGACTTGAAAGAACAGTCGGTTCTCTTTTACTGCATTTTACCAGCTAATGGTCTTTGAGCGACAGGCATCTGGCATTGTAATTGTAGCCAGAATTGAAAAAGAATTATAAGAATAAATTTAACGCATCTCGTAAAAGTCCGATGACTTCAAACGGCATAGCTACTATCAGAATGTCAAGTGCTTGTATGACCTGTCTTAACGGCGTCTGGGCCAAAGTGATGACCGCCATGGTCCAGCAGGGAGAAAATCGGTAAGATGGTGACATAGAAGAGTGAAAAGGTGTCAGAATGATGAGGAAGAGAGATGATGAGGGAAAGAGGGATACGGAGGTAAGTCTTAACGGAAAGAGATATTAAAGACAACAGACCAACACCGAGGCAGTCACCAGGGAATGTGAGCAAAAAGAGATGGAACAACACAAAACAACGGGATAGTGCCGGGGTACTGGCGATGTGGACACTATGGACAACTGAACAGTCACCGTCTTATCATGCTGGATCACTCAAAGGGGGTGTTAAACGGGAAGCAGGCTACGTAACCGAATCAGCCATTTAAGAACCATGCAAAGCCGACTTGTGTAATTAGTCTGCGAGTGTAACGAGACAGTACTCACTGTTGTATTGATAGAGGTATATCCATTGCTAGATCAACAGTTGAGACCAACCAGGAACCATTTTATTATTCTCTATTCTCCCAAGTAGACTAACAACATAGGTGTTCAACGTGTATGTGCAGGAAGAACCTCGCTCTCCTACTTACGATTCGTTGAGGCTGACGTGGCGAGATTGCATGGACAAGGAGAAGCCATCCATTGTTGTTCCTTTTCTAATCTCAGGTGAAGTACCAGGGATTGATAACAGAAGAACCAGATCCTGAAAAATAAATAGGATTCGTGAGTAGACACTCCGGACTCACAAGTTAAATATTTTAGTGTTTAGAATTGTTTATTTCAAAACCATTGAGATGTCATTTCCCAAATAATACACAAACAAACAAACCACGGAAGGCAGCTCCAATGACACTTGGCCAGATCAAAAGGAAGTTTTTGATAAGCTGAAGGACATTTTGACTTCGCCAACCATCTTTGAATAAAGCGAGAACTAGTATCCTGTATCAATCTGACTAATGGGTGGTTGACTATGGTCGGACCCATTAAAACCACCATGGTACACCTTGTCACCAGGTCAAGCTGTTCTCGTTATAGTGTTTGACCACTAAAGGTAGGATAATTATGTCATTTATTTGTGTTTGATCACAAGAGATCTGGAGGTGAGAAAGCTGGAACTGCTGTTCGGGTTTAGTCACCTTGTGCCGATAAAGGGCCATGCGTCCTTGGTTCAGAAAATGTAGATGTAGACCAAATTGTTTTAATGGCTCTGGTATTAGCGAAATATAATGTGAAACGCTGAAAATGTGTCGAATTATTTCAAATATGTTGATAATACGGACGTTTAAAACGGCTCCAAACCGCCAAAACTCTAAAAACAAATGGGAATCTTATAGAGACATAAATCTGGTTAAGGTCAGGACAAGTATAGTAAACACGTCATAATCCCTTAAACCGAACGGTCAAATCTTTAGTTCATGTAGTCTGGTGACCTGATCCAACGAATTGCCATAGCTATAAGCCTAGACCATGCCAACCATATGTAGAAAGGGATATAACTCGTATCAAAATATAAAGATTCGCTCGAAAAACATGGCAAGCTTTCGCTTTTGTAAAACAAAACGACATATTTCTAATAAAATAGTCTTGTGCGTGCGTAAAATAATCGAACCCAGTTCTGACAGCTTCTATGATGGACAATATTTCAGAAATAACATATCTCAGTTTTTCCTTGTTGTGAACTGTGTCAATATGAAGATTGCGACTTACAAAGAGTTAAGTGTGGGAATCACCTCTTTTATTTTATCATATGACTTGGATCATGTGATCTCACGAAACACTGCACATAAAACATGGCAGACATTAAGTTGTTTGTGTTCGTAACATTGGCGTTGTTTTCATTGTCTGTCTGTACGAAGTACCAGCCGACATGGGAGTCGCTTGACACCAGGCCTATTCCTGGCTGGTATGATGACGTAAAACTTGGAATCTTCATCCACTGGGGTGTGTTCTCGGTGCCGAGCTTCAAGTCGGAATGGTTTTGGTGGTATTGGAAAGGTACGAAAAATCCTGACGTGGTCGACTTTATGAAGGAGAATTTCAGACCCGACTTCACATACGCTGACTTTGCTTCAAAGTTTACCACCGAGTTCTTTGTACCAGAAGAATGGGCAGAAATATTCAAGGCGTCTGGTGCAAGGTATATATATACGTCACATAGCTAGTCAGCACAGTATACACCATCAATGGGGGGTCATGTTTACCAATTCTCCTGTCAGTGATTGTCAGCACTCGAGAGAATTTCCCTTTACGCAATCGGTAGAGCAATAGTCAAGAGGTACTTGGAAAACGTGATTGGTCCCATTGATACCCAATCATGACCACATTGGCACTCACAAAGGGACATGATAAAAAATATGACTTAAAACGAAAGTT